>NW_027442881.1:228070-320096 GCF_048569485.1 Anomaloglossus baeobatrachus
TTGTATTTTGGTCCTGCCAATAAAGCATATTTGAATTTGAATTTGAATTTGAGAAAGAGAGAAAGAGAGAGAGAGAGAGAAAGGGAGAGAGAGAGAAAGAGAGAGAGAAAGAGAGAGAGAAAGAGAGAGAGAGAAAGAGAAAGAAAGAGAGAAAAAGAAAGAAGAGAGAGAAAGGAAAGAGAAAGGAGAAAGAGAGAGAAAGAGAGAGAAAGAGAGAGAAAGAGAGAGAAAGAGAGAGAAAGAGAGAGAGAGAGAGAAAGAGAGAGAGAAAGAGAGAGAAAGAGAGAGAAAGAGAGGAGAAAGGAGAGAGAGAGAGAGAGAAACGAGAGAGAGAGAAAGGAGAGAGAGAGAGAGCTGGACACTGAAGGAGCAAGACACTGTAAGATGAGCTCCTGATTCAACCAGAGTTTATACCTTATAATGAGCAGATTGGAGGACATAATACGGAAATCTACAGATATGACGGAGTACTAAGCACACTGGACAAACTTTTTAAGGACTTTAAGCAATGACAAGAAAAATCACAAGAAAAATTAATACACAGATGGAAAAGGAGGACAAGATTGCCTAGTGGAAACCCAGCAAACAGACCACCATCAAACCCTACCAGCACAGCGCATCCCCAAGGTAAGGGCTCCATGCCAATACACTGCTAAAATAAGAATTGATCGTATATTACGCATTAGAAAATATAAAAGAAAGCCCTTTAAAATGAAACAACACGGGGATAGCACTGTAGTCAATGCAGGAGACCTGGAGAAGGCAACTGGAGCTAGCAGGGGGTCTGACACATTAGAGATAACCTTCCCTGAGAATGCCAGATCCAAGGAAGCTAGAAAAGCCATAAAACTGGACTCTATGAAGAAAAACCCAGAGACACTACTAATAGACTTGAATGAACAGGGGGAAAAAACAAATCTGTTATTCTACTCAAGGCACCATGAAGCCTGGGACCAGACTCTCAGCAAACATTACAAGAACATCAAAAAACGGGGCATTAGCAGGGGCAAACAAATTAGAGTACAGGATGAGGAGGACCCTGAGACCTTTAATCTCTCCATAAATATGTATAGAAATGGAACTATCATGGTCCAAGGAACGGAACAAAAAATGGAGGAATTTCATCAACAATTCCTGCACATTAAAAAGCAAGTGAAAACCCTAATGAAGGAAGGAAGCATATCCACAAGTGACCAGACAATCTCCAGCCACCCCCCAGCCCCATCTACATCCCAATCATCACAACCCCCCAGGGATATACTCAGAGACTGCCTGTCCCAATTAGAATGCGAGTTTATTCAATTCAAAGAAGAACTTCAAAGAAGCCAAGGTGAGAAAAATGCAAATGACCAACTGAGGGGGGAAATATCAAGTGTGAAAACAGACCTGTGGGAATTGCAAAGGTCACTTCAAAGGGCTGCAGGAAGAAAATGCATACCTCAAAGAAGAAATAACCCAGCTAAAATCCTCAATCCTACAACAAAAAACAGAGAGGGCACCTCAAAGTATAAGCACTCCCCCAAAACAAATGCCTGCACCAACTACCCTGGTGCCAGATATATCACAGACCTGCGACAACCTCAGCCAGACGGACTCTAACACATAACCCCAGCAATATCAATACAGCCCCACAAGCACAGCATACCAGGGTGTCCAACACCCCTGGACCCAACAACACGAAGGAAACCCCTACCATCAACCCCAGCAATAACAATACAGCCCCACCAGCACAGAAAATCAGGGTGTCCAACACCCCTGGACCCAACAACACGAAGGAAACCCCTACCATCAACCCCAGCAATAACAATACAGCCCCACAAGCACAGCATATCAGGGTGTCCAACACCCCTGGACCCAACAACACGAAGGAAACCCCTACCATCAACCCCAGCAATGACAATGCATCATCACAACAAACAAAGGCAACCAACACTCAGAGACCCAACACACAGAAACCAAATGGCCCAAATAAAACACTGGATCCTGATATAGTCCTAATAATAGACTCAAATGGGAAATACCTGGACACTCAGAGACTGTTTCCGACGGCTCGGGTTACAAAAATTCACTGCTCAACGATCCCACAAGCAGAGGAGGTGATCAGTAACCCATATTTCACCGAGCCCACACACCTCATACTACACACCGGCACAAACGATATCCACCAAAAGACAGTCACAAAGGACCTATCAAAACTCGCACTAGCAGCCCAGCAAAAATTCCCCAGAACCAAAATAATCCTGTCTGCCCTGCTTCCAAGGAAAGATGTACACCAACAAATAACCCAGCAAATCAACTCAGAGCTGGCCGCCAGTATAACCTCAGCACCAAACATACAGCTGGCAAGACACCCCGAAATAACGCTCCATCACCTCTATGACGACAAACACCTCAATAAACAAGGAGTCAGCCATCTAGCAAGAGAGCTAAAGGACATGGTTCTAAACAGACCTCCAAGACCACAAGCAAGACACCCACCAAACAGATGGCAGCCCACAGAGACCCCTGGAGAGAGTCCACAGAGATGGCAGAAATACTCAAGACCACATGCCCCAAAATGGCAATACAAAGCAACAGAGGGCAGCAACATGGCAGAAATAAGGACATTGCTCAACACATTGTGCAGCAAACTCTTAGGACACTACTAAAATATGCCACCCAAACCCACCACTAAATCCGGTTATGTCCTATGAAAATCTATCCTTCCTCATTATAAGGTATATCAACTAAATATGACATCCTTAGTTATCAGCAGCTGGAACATTCAAGGATTGAATGCCTCAGCTTTTGGGTCCAAGACAAATGACCCAGACTTCAAACAAAGGCTAAAGAACATTGACATCCAGATCCTCCTGGAGACATGGGCCCGGGCAGAGGAGGAATCTCTCGCACCCATGGGATACAAGGAATTTTCTGTCTCCGCCCAGAAAAACAAGAACACCAAACATGGCCGCTGCTCAGGGGGCATACTAATATGGTACAAGGAGGAGATCCAAGAACATATCAAGGCAATAAAAAGAGGAGAAAGCCATATCTGGATGCAGATAAGCAGCTCCATCCTCACCTCTCAGCAGGACATCTACCTCTGCGCAGCCTACATCCCTCCATCAGAATCCCCATACTATAAGCCGGACATCTACGAGGAACTTCAGAGGGAGGCTGCCCAATTCCAGTCCAAAGGTAAGGTGCTCATCTGTGGAGACCTGAACGCCAGGACAGGTACAGAGAAGGACTACCTGTCACCTGACGGAAACACATACGTCCTGGGAGATGAGCCCTTCTACAGAGACTCAGTACAGACAACAAGAAACAGCTATGACAGAGTGGTGAATAAAAGCGGCAGAACCCTGCTGAACCTGTGCCGGAGCTTGGGGCTGCATATACTGAACGGGCGCACCAGGGGGGACTCATTAGGGAGATTTACACTAAACTCCCACACGGGCAGTAGTGTAGTGGATTATGCCATAACAGACATGGACCCAGCAAACATGAATGCCTTCATAGTCACCCCCGACACCCACATGTCAGACCACAACCAGACACTGCTGTACCTGAGATCCACGGACAAGTCACCCACACAAAAGCCCCACTTGAGCGGTCTCCACAATTTGCCACCATCCTTCAAGTGGTCCAAACAGTTAGCCATTGAATACACCAACACGACCAACAGAACAGAGATTAAAGAGCTGCTTGTAAACTTTCACACAAAATCCTATACATCAAACCAGCAAGGGGGTCAACCTGGCAGTAAACGACTTTAATAACATCCTATATACCATGGCAGAGCTAGCAGGCCTCAGAAGGACCAACTCCAAGAGACCTACAAATAAACAAGGCCAAAAATGGTTTGATAAAGAATGCAAGACACTGCGCAACTCCCTAAGGATAGCCTCAAATCAAAAACACAGAGACCCGGACAACAAGGAGCTAAGAGTGGTCCATGACACCCTACAGAGGCAATACAAGCGAACCCTCAAGGAGAAAAAACAAAAGCACATCTCCCACAAACTGCAGCAGCTCGAAGACTCCCTCCAGGATAACTCATTCTGGGAGACATGGAGCCATATCGGTACAAGTCCCAAGCAAAGTACCCTCCACATTCAAAATGGCAACATCTGGCACAGCTACTTCAAGGGCCTCTACAAGAATATCCCAGAAGACGACCTAACCCCAGAACAAGAGCATATAATGACTAAACTGAGGGACATGGAGGAGACAATCAAGGACTTTCAAAATCCTCTTGACATACCAATCAGTGTGCTGGAAATAAAAGACAGAATCAAACTGCTAAAATGTAAGAAGGCCGCGGGCAGTGACGGCACCTGCCAGAGATGATCAAATACAGTTCCCCAGAAATACATGCAGCACTGGCTAAACTATTCACCCACGTCCTGAGTGCCGGCTACTTCCCTCAAAGCTGGAATCAAGGTCTCATAACGCCCATCTACAAGGATGGAGACCGATATGACCCAGCAAACTACAGAGGGATCTGTGTCAACAGCATTCTGGGAAAACTGTTTAACAGCATCATTAATAAAAGGATTATCGCCTTCCTCACCCAGGGTGACGTCCTCAGCAGAAGCCAAGCTGGGTTCATGCCAAACCACCACACCACGGACCACATTTACACCCTGCAAAGCCTCATCAAGACCCACGTCCACGACAAAAAACAGGGGAAAATATTTGCATGTTTCGTGGACTTCAAAAAGGCCTTTGACTCAGTGTGGCATCCAGGCCTGTTCCTGAAACTCCTGGAGAGCGGAATAGGTGGCAGGACCTACGACGTGATCAAGAGCTCATACACTGAGAACCGGTGCAGCGTGAAGGTGAACGGAAAGAGGACGGCTTTCTTCCGACAGGGCCGTGGGGTCAGACAGGGCTGCAGCCTGAGTCCAACTCTATTCAACATCTATATAAATGGACTAGCAACAGCTCTAGAGTCCTCCCCCACTCCAGGCCTCAGTCTGCATGACCGAGAGGTGAAGTTCCTGCTGTACGCAGATGACCTCCTGCTACTCTCCCCAACTGAAAGAGGCCTCCAAGATAGCCTGGCAGTACTGGAAACATTCAGCACCACATGGGCGCTTCCCATCAACCAAAAGAAGACCAAAGTCATGGTATTTCAGAAGAGGAAACAGAACAAAATAAACACTCCCTCCTTCACATTAAATGGCTCCACGCTGGAGAACACCAGCAGCTACACCTACCTCGGTCTGGAGCTAAGCAATAACGGGAGCCTCAAGCAAGCAGCAGAAGCCCTGAAAGGAAAATCATGCAGAACCTTCTATGCCATCAGAAGACAACTGTACCACCTCAAACCACCTGTGAGAGTCTGGCTCAAGATATTTGACAGCGTCATCACCCCTATACTGCTATATGGCAGCGAGGTATGGGGCCCAGTGACCTACCCAGACCACACAAAGTGGGATTCCAGCCCTACCGAAGTCTTCCACATGGAGTTCTGTAAATATCTCCTCCAAGTCCATCGCAGCACCTCAAACATAGCCTGTAGGGCAGAGCTGGGCCGATTCCCCTTATGGTTCACTATACACAAGAGGGCGCTATCACACCAGGCACACACACAGAACAGCAACCCCAGCTCCTACCATCATAAAGCCCTGCTGAGCCGGAGCCCAGAGCAAGCCAGGAACCCCGGCAGCCAGTCCAGCCAAAGTCAGCAACACCCCCTGACAAAAGCCCAAATAAAAGAGATCTCAGAGAGCTGCAAGATGCAATACATAGAGGACTGGAAGAGTGAATTAGAGAACTCCCAGAAACTCACCATCTACCGGTCACTGCGGAGGGACTACACTCTGGCCCCATATCTGGAAAGGCTACGCCACCCCAAAGACAGGCAGACCCTGAGCCTGTACAGACTGAGTGCCCACAGCCTAGAGGTGGAAACAGGGCGGCACCGACAGACATACAAGCCGCGAGAGAACAGACTGTGCCAGCACTGCCAGCAGGGGGCTCTGGAGGACGAGACGCATTTCCTACTGCACTGTGACAAATACTCAGCAGTGAGGGGCTCCCACTTCCAGAAATTTACCACCCATAGCCCGGGCTTTCCATCCATGGATGAGGACATGAAACTCCGCTTCCTACTGGGGGAAGAGGAATCAATGGTGGAGATCGCCGCCCAATATGTCACCACATGTCATAAGCTGAGGGGAACCTAAGACCCCTAAATGGACTGTCAGAGCCCAAATTGTGCCCCCCAACTCCCCATAACCCTGATCCCCTCCCACCACACTTACTGTATTTCTCTTGCTTTGGCAACACTAATTGTATTTTGGTCCTGCCAATAAAGCATATTTGAATTTGAATTTGAGAAAGGAGAGAGAGAGAAAGGAGAGAGAAAGAAGAGAGAAAGAAGAGAGAAAGAAGAGAGAAAGAAGAGAGAGAGCTCACAGCTGATGTCCAGCTCCTCCCCTCAGTGCATATTTAAATTATAAATTCTTTACCGGGACCAGAACTTGCGCCCTCATGCTTCATATGCAAGCACTCTATCCACTCAGCTACTGCCTCTTATCATAAAGATAGGCAGTAATTTGGTAATCTTGAAGTCTGGAGTGCTGAAGTCTCAGCTGACCACGCAATTCACTTGATTGCTACGTGGAGCTGATAGAGCACTCGTGTGTGACAGTGTCGTGTGGATTACGTCGGACCTGGAGGGGTATTGGAGGATTTTAATAAAATGCTGAAACGGTGTTTTTTTGTCTTTTATTCCAAATAAAGGATTTTCGCGGTGTGTGTTTATTTACTTTCACTTTATAAATAGATAATAATTAGAATTTAAAAAAAAAAAAAAAAATACCCTAGTTCTTTACCGGGACTAGAACTCACGACCTCATGTCTAGTCTAGTCTACTGCTTCTAATGATAAAGATAGGCGGATTTGGTAATCTTGACTTCTGCATTGCTGAAGTCTCTGCTGACCGCGCGATTCACTTTATAGAATATATAATACACACGTGAAATAACGTATTTTTTGGACCATAAGACGCACCCTGGTTTTAGAGGAGGAAAATAAGATTTTAAAGGGACTGTATCGTCTAATTTTTTTTTTTGTAGGCCAAATCAGCAAACAATATTATTATAATTGTGTAACAACTATTTTCTTAATGTCATTCAACTTTTCAATATGTAAAATTAAACTTTTATATAAAAAATACTTATAAATTACCAGTAGGGGGAGCATCTTCCTGTGTACACATCAAAAAGCTATAGTAATCCTTAGTAGAATTACGATAGCTGCAAATTTGAGCAGTCACTAGATGACATGCCTATCCTCCTCCCCTTTTGGGTGTTACACTGCACCCAAAAGGGTAGGAGGTGTATTTCATAGTAATGTGTCGCCATTTTATGGGTGACTGTATATGAATTGTACAGCTCCACCCGGAAGTAAAGTAGAAACACATTTATACATTATATATATATATATATATATATATATATATATATATATATATATATACACACTGACTGTTACACATAAGCTATATACACTGACTCTTCTCAGCCCACACATATATATACACTGACTGTTACACACACACACACACACACATATATATATATATATATATGTGTGTGTGTGTGTGTAACAGTCAGTGTATATATATGTGTGGGCTGAGAAGAGTCAGTGTATATAGCGTATGTGTAACAGTCAGTGTATATATATATATATATATATATATATATATATATATATACACACACACACAGTGCCTACAAGTAGTCTTCAACCCCCTGCAGATTTAGCAGGTTTGATAAGATGCAGATAAGTTAGAGCCTGCAAACTTCAAACAAGAGCAGGATTTATTAACAGATGCATAAATCTTACAAACCAACAAGTTATGTTGCTCAGTTAAATTTTAATAAATTTTCAACATAAAAGTGTGGGCCAATTATTATTCAACCCCTAGGTTTAATATTTTGTGGAATAACCCTTGTTTGCAATTACAGCTAATAATCGTCTTTTATAAGACCTAATCAGGCCGGCACAGGTCTCTGGAGTTATCTTGGCCCACTCCTCCATGCAGATCTTCTCCAAGTTATCTAGGTTCTTTGGGTGTCTCATGTGGACTTTAATCTTGAGCTCCTTCCACAAGTTTTCAATTGGGTTAAGGTCAGGAGACTGACTAGGCCGCTGCAACACCTTGATTTTTTCCCTCTTGAACCAGGCCTTGGTTTTCTTGGCTGTGTGCTTTGGGTCGTTGTCTTGTTGGAAGATGAAATGACGACCCATCTTAAGATCCTTGATGGAGGAGCGGAGGTTCTTGGCCAAAATCTCCAGGTAGGCCGTGCTATCCATCTTCCCATGGATGCGGACCAGATGGCCAGGCCCCTTGGCTGAGAAACAGCCCCACAGCATGATGCTGCCACCACCATGCTTGACTGTAGGGATGGTATTCTTGGGGTCGTATGCAGTGCCATCCAGTCTCCAAACGTCACGTGTGTGGTTGGCACCAAAGATCTCGATTTTGGTCTCATCAGACCAGAGAACCTTGAACCAGTCTGTCTCAGAGTCCTCCAAGTGAACATGAGCAAACTGTAGACGAGCCTTGACATGACGCTTTGAAAGTAAAGGTACCTTACGGGCTCGTCTGGAATGGAGACCATTGCGGTGGAGTACGTTACTTATGGTATTGACTGAAACCAATGTCCCCACTGCCATGAGATCTTCCCGGAGCTCCTTCCTTGTTGTCCTTGGGTTAGCCTTGACTCTTCGGACAAGCCTGGCCTCGGCACGGGAGGAAACTTTCAAAGGCTGTCCAGGACGTGGAAGGCTAACAGTAGTTCCATGAGCCTTCCACTTCCGGATGATGCTCCCAACAGTGGAGACAGGTAGGCCCAAATCCTTGGAAAGGGTTTTGTACCCCTTGCCAGCCTTGTGACCCTCCACGATCTTGTCTCTGATGGCCTTGGAATGCTCCTTTGTCTTTCCCATGTTGACCAAGTATGAGTGCTGTTCACAAGTTTGGGGAGGGTCTTAATTAGTCAGAAAAGGCTGGAAAAAGAGATAATTAATCCAAACATGTGAAGCTCATTGTTCTTTGTGCCTGAAATACTTCTTAATACTTTAGGGGAACCAAACAGAATTCTTGTGGTTTGAGGGGTTGAATAATAAATGACCCTCTAAATATACTTTTCACAATTTAAAAAAAAAAATAAAAAAATAAATAACATTCTTTTTTGCTGCATTTCACACTTCCAGGCTGATCTACAGTCCAAATGTCACAATGCCAAGTTAATTCCGAATGTGTAAACCTGCTAAATCTGCAGGGGGTTGAATACTACTTGTAGGCACTGTATATACATACATACACACGCAGACTGCGGTCATCGGATCCTCCCGGTACCACCACCGCTGCTTCAATCTCCCGTGCGGCGCCAGGTCTGCTCCCGTGCGAGAGATGGAAGTAGCTGCGAAATCAAAAGTGAATAGTAGAAAAAAAAAAGACATTCACCTGTCTGCAGACTCCCGGTGCCATGTCCGCTCCCGGCTCCTCTCCCGGTACCGCCGCTCCGGCTCTGTGCCGGCTCCCAGGCACGTCCGATGGCTGCAGGACCTGGCGGAGGATCTCCTGATGCGGTCACCTGACGCATCAGCTGATCGCAAGTCTCGCGGTGACGTCGGATTTTTACCGCCCGGCTATCAGCTGATGCCATCAGGAGACTTTATCAGCTGATCACCGGCAGCTCCTGCAGCGATCGGACAGGAGCCAGCACGTACGTGTGTAGGGTTGTTTTTTTTTGCGCTGATTCATCAGCTGATTGTATAAAAGGCTTTTATACAATCAGCTGCTGTGTCGTATGATTCACCCTTGAACCTGACACATCATCTGATCGCTTTGCCTTCCAGCAAACCAATCAGATGATATTGGATCCGGATTGGACGGCGCGGGACCCTTGATCCAGGATTACTGCGGAGGGGGGTTCTTTATATCAATAAAGATGGAGTCACTAACTGTGTTGTGTTTTATTTCTAATAAAAATATTTTTCTGTGTTGTGTTTTTTTTTTTATCTGTACTAGAAATTCATGGTGGCCATGTCTAATATTGGAGTGACACCATGAATTTCGGGCTTATGGCCAGTTGATAATATACAGCTAGCCCTAACCCCATTATTACCCAGCAAGCCACCCGCCATCAGGGCCGCTGGAAGAGTTGGATACAGCGCCAGAAGATGGCGCTTCTATGAAAGCGCCATTTTCTGGGGTGGCTGCGGACTGTAATACGCAGCAAGGGTGCCCAGAAAGCTTGGGCACCCTGAGCTGCAGATTCTAATCCCCAGCTGCCTAGTTGTACCTGGCTGGACTCAAAAATTGGGCGAAGCCCATGTCATTTTTTGTAATTTTAATTATTTCATGAAATTTATGAAATAATTAAAAAAAAGGGCTTCACTATATTTTTGGTTCACAGCCGGGTACAAATAGGCAGCTGGGGGTTGGGGGCAGCCCGTACCTGCCTGCTGTACCTGGCTAGCATACACAAATATGGCGAAGCCCACGTCATTTTTTGGGGGGGGGCAAAAAACTCCTCCATACAGTCCTGGATGGAGTATGCTGAGCCTTTTAGTTCTGCAGCTGTGTGAGGCTCAGTGGTAATCACTGTACGATGGCTCAGTGATTAGCACTGTACAGTGGCTCAGTAGTTAGCACTGTACGGTGACTCAGTGATTAGCACTGTATGGTGGATTAGGATAGTATCAGATACACAGCCCTGCAAACATTATCACACAGGATAGGATTAGATACACAGACCTCCAGACAGTATTACACAGGAGATGATTAGATACACAGCCCTGCAAACAGAATCACACAGGAGAGGATTAAATACACGGCTCAGCAGACAGTATTACACAGGACAGGATTAGATACATAGCTCAGCAGACAGTATCACACAGGACAGGATTAGATACACAGCTCAGCAGACAGTATCACACAGGACAGGATTAGATACACAGCTGTGCAGACAGTATCACACAGGACAGGATTAGATACACGGCTCAGCAGACAGTATCACACAGGAGAGGATTAGATACACGGCTCAGCAGACAGTATCACACAGGAGAGGATTAGATACACAACTCAGCAGACAGTATTACACAGGACAGGATTAGATACACAGCTCAGCAGACAGTATCACACAGGACAGGATTAGATACACAGCTGTGCAGACAGTATCACACAGGACAGGATTACATACACAGCTCAGCAGACAGTATCACACAGGACAGGATTAGATACACGGCTCAGAAGACAGTATCACACAGGAGAGGATTAATACACGGCTCAGCAGACAGTATCACACAGGATAGGATTTAGATACACAGCTCAGCATACAGTATCACACATGAGAGCATTAGATACACAGCCCTGCAGAAAGTATCACACAGGATAGGAATAGATACACAGCTGTGCAGACAGTATCACATAGGAGATGATTAGATACACAGCTCAGCAGACAGTATCCCACAGGATAGGATTAGATACACAGCTCAGCAGACAGTATCACAAGAGAGGATTAGATACACAGCTCAGCAGACAGTATCACACAGGAGAGGATTAGATACACAACAGTCCAGACAGTATAACACAGGGTAGGATTGGATACACAGCTCAGCACACAGTATTACACAGGAGAGGATTAGATACACAGCTGTGCAGACAGTATCACACAGGAGAGGATTAGATACACAGCTCAGCATACAGTATCACACAGGATAGGATTTAGATACACAGCTCAGCATACAGTATCACACAGGAGAGCATTAGATACACAGCCCTGCAGAAAGTATCACACAGGATAGGATTAGATACACAGCTCAGCAGACAGTATCACACGAGAGGATTAGATACACAGCCCTGCAGACAGTATCACACAGGAGAGGATTAGATACAGAACAGTGCAGACAGTATAACACAGGGTAGGATAAGATACACAGCTCAGCACACAGTATTACACAGGAGAGGATTAGATACACAGCTGTGCAGACAGTATCACACAGGAGAGGATTAGATACACAGCTCAGCAGACAGTATCACACAGGATAGGGTTAGATACACAGCTCAGCAGACAGTATCACACATGAGAGGATTAGATACACAACAGTGCAGACAGTATAACACAGGCCGACAGGTGGAAGGGGGGGTGTATTTGGAGACGACACACACACACCGGCGGCGGGCAGAAGGGGGGCTGGGGAGAGGGTTTCATTACAGACGGTAACGGCGGGGGGGAGGGGCGTCGGCAGTTGCGGGGGCTGGGGAGAGCGGAGGGAGGGGGTGTCATCGGTAACGGGGGGAGGGGAGGCGGCCCTGACACACATCCCGGCGGTTGACAGGTGTAAAGTGGAGCAAAAAGCATGGCTTGAAGCTCCACAAAAATGGCGCTGAGATCCTCCCTCTGCTGTGATCTGGACAGCCCAGGGGGCACATCCAGGTCACAGCAGACGCCCACTGTAACGTTACTGAAGGGGTCGGATCACGACCACTATTCTCTATGCACAGGGGCTGCCATAAAGGAGTGTGTAACTGTTGTTACACACAGCAAAATCCAACATGGCCCCCAGTGCCTCCAGTAAAATTAGAATAACAGAAAAAGTAAATAAGCTACGATTTTCATTTTGTATTAAAAATACTTGATTTCATAATCACTATTTTTAATACAAAAATAAAAAAACGCGATACATTACCTTTAAGCAAAAAATGTGGTCATGACACAGTTATGGGGCGAGGATCTGCTGCTGACACTGTTATGGGGGTAATGTCCCCAAATTCTCTACTAAGGTACCCCATCCTGGTAATGATCCTCCTGCCTTGTATATGATCCCCATCCTTGTATCTACATGTCCCTCATCCTGGTATAGCCCCCATCCTGCTATATACCGCCATCATGGTATAGCCCCATTCTGCTACATAGCACCATCCTGGTATATGCCCTTATCCTGCTATATACTGCCATCCTGCTATATACCCCATCCTGCTATATACCACCATCCTGCTATATATCCCCATCCTGCTATATACCCTATCCATTCTGCTATATACCCCCATCCTGCTATATGTCCTGCATCCTCTGGCACACAAAAAAAATAAATGTTTATACTCACCTTTCCTTGCTCCATGCAGCATCACTCCTCCTGTCTGTGCCGGCAGCAGCGCCACTGATCTGTGTGGAGCCGTCACCGTTCCCTCCAGAATCACTCGTCCTCCTGTCTGCCTGGCAGCTGACCTGTGTGGAGACTAGTGGCGCGCACAGGGATGAGGTCATCGCTGTGCTCACCGCTCTCTACACAGATCAGCGGGCCGGCAGACAGGAGGACGAGCGATGCTGCAGACAACAGTGGCGGGTGAGTATACTTATTCACTGCGCCCCGTGCTGATGATGATGCGCGGGGGGCAGTGAATACAGTCAAACATGCTCACTCCAGGCTGTAGTTGCCAGGGGTGATCACGCGGGCCGGCCGCTAATTATGCGTGTACCCCCCGCCCATCATCCCGCCCACCTGTCAGCGCCGCTTTCAGCGCTGAGGGATGATGGGCAGGAGGATGGGCGTGCATATGAAATGAGCGGGCCCACGTGGTCACGGCAGGCGCTGCTACAGCCTGCTCGTGCCCCCGATGACCCGCTCCACCGCAGCACCCTCATTCCCCGCAGCCACATTCAGACTATAAGACACACCCCCCCACTTTACCCCAACATTTGGGGGGAAAAAAAAGTGTATCTTAGGCTGGTTTCAGACGTCCATGTTTTAGGTACGTGTGACATCCGTTTTTAACACGTATGTCACACGTACCCATGTTACCCTATTGTGTACTCACACGGCCGTGTTTTTACACGGACCGTGTGGCCCTGCAATTTCACACGGAGAAGTGTCCATATTTTCTCCAGCAGCACGGGTGTCACACGGACCGCACACTGATGTAATCCGTGTGACATCAGTGTGACATGGACCGGAGAAAACAGGTTTTTAAATAAAAAGATTTTCTATATTTACCTGTATCCACCGATGCCGTCTCCGACTCTGCTGCCTCCCGCTCCTGACGTCCGCTCACTATTTTCATTGATCATTTACTGCAGTGAGCAGCTGGAAGCAGGGGCATCACGGTGACAGCGCTGGAGACAGCACCGTCGAAGACATCGCTAATGAAAGGTGAGTATCCTGCCAGCAGTGTGTGTGCAGGGACATCCAGGAGGTCATCGGATTTCCCAATGAACTCTGATGACCTCCTGATGACACCCCTGCGACAACTGCGCTACAGCGAGTGTCACGATGGTGACTTCCAGGGGCTCATGAGAGTTCATTGGGAACCCTGATGAGTCTCTGGATGTCACTGCACAAACTGCTGTATACTCACCTGTCACTGGCGATGTCCCCGGTAATGTCCCCCCAGCACCTGTCCTCGGCTGTACTGTTCGGCGCTATCCCAGCAATGCTCCGGCTTCCAAATCCTCAGGCAGTGAATAATCAATGAAAATAATGAGTGGGGGTTAGGAGCGTGAGGCAGCAGAGCAAAAGACAGCATAGCTGGAGACAGGTAAATATAGAACATATTTTCATTGCAGAGACACGTGTTTTACCTGGTATGTGTCACACGTATGCAAACACTGATGTCACACGTGTGACCATAACCATGCGTGATACCTGATTAAACACGGACATCTCAAACCGGCCTTGTAGTCCGAAAAATACGGTAGATCCCTCTGTGTGTAATGATTTGATATAATATACAGAAATAGATCACTCTGTGTGTAACGACTCTATATAATATATAGGAATAGATCCCTCTGTGTGTAATGACTCTGCATAATATATAGGAATAGATCCCTCTGTGTGTAACGACTCTATATATGTTTCATCTTTTTATTAAATAACTGAAATAAATTAACTTTTTGATGATATTCTAATTTAATGAGATGCACTTGTATATCACAAAGAACAAACCAAAACAGAAGAAACAAAGACAAAAACCTTAATTCTCTTATATTTCTATTCTCACGCTGATTATGGACTGAGCCTAATAAAGGCCCTGTCACACACAGAGATAAATCTTTGGCAGATCTGTGGTTGCAGTGAAATCATGGACATATTGTTCCATTTGTACACAGCCACAAACCTGGCACTGATTGTCCACAATTTCACTGCAACCACAGATCTGCCAAAGATTTACCTCTGTGTGTGACGGGGGCCTTAAGTCCTAGAACTAGCTCTTATTCCCTCCTCGGAATAATAGGTTTCATTATCTCCGTTTCTCTCCAGATTTCTAAGCTGCCCGGATTTGTAAGTTTAAAGAGAACAAATATGTCATGGTCTTATCTTGCTTGTGATGAAACCGTCCTCTCTTCTAGAACCCGTCACCTTTCCTTCCATCCGGTGAGGCCGGCCTCGCTCTACAGCAATCCAGCTGGAGGACTCTCTTTGCAGAAGCCCCATGCATCGTTTCAGTCTCGACCCGGGAAGGTGAAAGGCTGTTGGGTTCTGGTTCAAAGGACCAAGTCGTTAGAGAAATTATTTCTTGAGGCACAAATTCATCTGAAGCAAGCGGGTTTTATTCTTACAGCAAGAGACAAGGCGATGTCTTAGAATACAGTACAATAGACACTCAGGCATACCCGTCCATTACTTATTGGTGAAAATCTATAATTGAACGGAACTTTTTCGGAATGTAATAATTGGAATAAGGCAATTACTAATTGGAGCAAGGAATTTAATAATTGGAACAGGCGCATGTGTTTACATATCCATTATCTAAGGCACAGGTGTGCAGATATCATACATTCTACAAATTCAAGGACGTAATTTACATTCTTGCTCATCTCTATCCTAAGTTCTAAGCATAAACATTCAAAATACATTTTGTTACAACTTTTAACTCTTGATATTCCTAACAGTCTCTTGATCTGATCCCAAACACCTATGGGGAATTGTGAAGAGACAAGTTGCGCTTCACTCTCCATCCAGCATCCAGGCTCTAAAAGAGTTCGTTCTTGAAGGGAAAAAAGATGGACGTTGTACTGCTGCCAACTCGTTCATTCCAGGCCTAGAAGACTAAAGCGGGCTTTACACGCTGAGACATCGCTACCGACATATCGTCGGGGTCACGTCGGTAGTGACGCACATCTGGCGCCGGTAGCGTCATCGCAGCGTGTGACGCAAATGAGCGACGATCAACGAGCGCAAATACGTGCGATATCGTAGCTCGTCACGTCGCTCATTTCCATAATATCGCTGCAGCGACGGTACGATGTTTGGCGCTCCTGCGGCATCACACATTGCTGTGTGTGACGCCGCTGGAACGACAAACATCTCACCTGCCTCCACCGGAAAAGGAGGAAGGAAGGAGGTTCCGGCCGCTCATCTCCTCCCCTCCTTTTCTATTGGGCGGTGGTTCAGTGACGCTGCTGTGACGCTAAACGAACCGCCCCCTTAGAAAGGAGGCGGATCGCCGGTCACAACGACATCGCAGGGCAGGTAAGTAGTGTGACGGGGGAGTGCGATTTTGTGCGTGACGGACAGCAATATGCCCGTGTCGCACAAAAAAGGGGGCGGGTACGCACGATAGCAATATCGCTCCCGTGTAAAGCCCGCTTTAGTGTGGTCCTTAAATATCATGGAGGCCATCCAAAATAATACATATAGTAGTATTGATGTGGTATGCACTCTGTTTTTGCAATAACTAATTTGAGGAAAACTGAAGATTCTGTAATTAAAGTTATATTATTAACTTTACTTTCATGTTATTAATTAAAAAAATGCGTTGTGAAACACAGTGTTGTAAACATTGTGGTTATTCAAGTTATTCTTGTGTTAAGTGAGATATTAATTAAAATTTTACCTATCAAAGGGGGTGTACTCATTTAAGCTTAGCACTGTTTATCAAAATCTATAAAACAGAACATAATTACAATTTCTTTACTGTATGGCTTTTCTCATGTCTAACAAGACAGGATTTATATATAAAAGATTTCCCCCATTCTGAACATTAATCTCTCCTGTGTGACTTCTCGTGTCTCACAAGACTTGACTTCTCTGTAAAGCATTTCTCACAGTGTGAACATGAATACGGCTGCTCTCCTGTGTGACTTCTCTTGTGTCTCACAAGTCTTGATTTCACTGTAAAGCATTACTCACATTGTGAACATGAATATGGCTTTTCTTCTGTGTGACTTCTCTTATGCTGCATAAGAATTGATTTATTTACAAAACGTTTCCCACATTCTGAACATGAATACGGCCTCTCTCCTGTGTGACTTCTACCGTGTGTTACAAGACTTGATTTATGTATAAAAGATTTCCCACATTCTGAACATGAATATGGCTTCTCTCCTGTGTGACTTCTACCGTGTGTTACAAGACTTGATTTTTTTATAAAAGATTTCCCACATTCTGAACAGGAATATGGCCTCTCTCCTGTGTGAATTCTCTCGTGTTTCACAAGAACTGATTTACTTGTAAAAGATTTCCCACATTCTGAACATGAATATGGCCTCTCTCCTGTGTGAATTCGCTTGTGTTTCTCAAAATTTGATTTATTCGCAAAGCATTTCTCACATTCTGAACATGAATACGGCTTTTCTCCTGTGTGAATTCTCTGATGTGTAAGAAGATTATATTTACTTGGAAAGCACCTTCCACATTGCAAACATGAAAATAGTTTCTCCCCTGTGTGAATTCTTTGATGTTTATTAAGACGTGATTTATGTATAAAACATTTCCCACATTCTGAACATGAATATGGTTTCTCTCCTGTGTGAATTTTCTTGTGTGTCACAAGACTTGATTTCTGTATAAAACATTTCCCACATTCTGAACATGAATACGGCCTCTCTCCTGTGTGATTGCTCTGATGTGTAAGAAGGTTATATTTGTTTTGAAAGCACCTTCCACATTGCAAACAAGAAAATAGTTTCTCCCCTGTGTGAATTCTTTCATGTTTATCAAGACGTGATTTATCTTTAAAAGATTTCCCACATTCTGAACATGAATACGGCTTCTCTCCTGCATGAATTCTCTGATGTCTAACAAGAATCGCTTTATCTGTGAAGGATTTCCCACATAGTGAACACAAAAATGGCTTTTCTCCTCTGTGAATTCTCTCATGTCTTGCAAATTCTGAATTATTTGTAAAGCATTTCCCACAATCTGAGCAGGAGTATGGCATGTCTTTGTGCTTTCTTTGTGTTACAAAATTTGAGCTTTTAGTAAGTTGCTTGTAACACTGAAATCTTGGCTCTTCTTTGTCACCTGGAATTGTGGTATCAATCTGAGATTGCTCAGTAGAGGGTTTCTCATGAGTAGGGGGATTATATGATAGTGAAGTATCATGAAGTCCAGGATGTAAGTGAAGGGTAATGAGGTTTTCTCCATTAGAGGTATTCCTGATAACTTCTTTTTTACAATTTAGTGACAAACGGTTATTCTCACAAGGATTTCCTATAAGGATGAAAGATAGACTGAATGTGATTTTTTTTTTCTACAACACAAAAGGAATTTCAACATTTAGATGGAATAGATAAAGAAAATGGTCTACTGCGGTTTATCAAACCGAATATTGCCAAAGAGAATAAAGTTCATTTTCTCCCTGCTGCATTTTTGCAGGTATTGGGCAGGTGAGAAACGCATATTTACCACATATCTGCACATTAATAGCATTATCTGAGGACAGGTTCCCTTTAACTTTATTGAATTGGTCGTTATAAATAGGGGTTAACCTGTTCCACATTTATCATGGACCAGCACAGACACACAAGTCTCTCTCGTTCCTTCCTTCCTCTATTCACTCCCGCACCCATGACTTTCAAATTAGGTTTCACAATTATTTATTTTTTGGCAGATGAGGCCAGCTTCCAGAAGTACAACCAGACATGAGGAAAGCTCTAATAGAAGCTACCCGTGCCTGTTCCTACAGGATCAGAGCCTCAATTATTGCAAATGAGAAATATATGAATGCCAATACGCTCAACTAGAGCTCTAAAAAAAAAAAATAAATTTGCTAAATTGTAATTTGCTAAAGGCAGCTTTAGAGAAATCAGTGAAGGAAAAAAAACTATCCTCCAGACGAAGGGGAACAGAGCTACTCGAACTTAAGCCATTTTTTTCTAAAAACAGTATTGCCTCCTCCACCATAATGACCTCCTTTTCCCACCGTCATCTCTGCTTCGTCCCACCATTATCTCCGCCTCGTCAACCATCAATTTCTTTTGCCCCTGGCAGTGAAAACAATTGTTTTGACAGCCCCTTGAGGGAGAGGCTTCAGCTTTTTTCCTTACGATTTGCTCCTGTGTAAAATGTATCCAACTATATATTGTGTGAAAAAATGTACCTCATTGCTTCCCCCCCAAAAATTCCAGCCAGGCTAATTGCATTAAGGACAAAGTATCCCCTCCCTGCAACAGAAGGAAAAACCTGGTCCTTTTTGCAATTAGCTATGCTGGATTTTTTAGGGACATGGTGTCTAGGATCAGATTTTTTTTCCTCCTCTTGGAGGGAAGTGATACTTTGCCCAACTTCATTTTTTGAGGTGATGCAAACCCAGAAACCTCAGAGCCTCAGTTATTGCAATTAAGAAATATATGAATACCAAATACTCTCATCTACAGCTCTAAATATAGGACATTTGCTTAAGGCAGCTTTAGAAAGAGCAGTGAGGAGACAAACTATCCTCCAGATTAAGGGGAACAGAGCTACTGGAAGTTAAGGAATTTTTTTCAAAAAGTATGCTGTCCAACGAAGTAATGCTTCCATCATCTCCACCTCCACCATCAACAAGCTTTTCTGCTCCTGGTGGTCAAAACAATTGTTTTGACATCCCCCTGAGGGAGAGGCCTCTGCTTAATTTTTTTTTATCCAATCAATTTTTACTGTAGGAAGATACAGTACAAAAAGAAATTCAGGTATCATTGGCAATAGTATACAAAGAGAATAACGCTGTAACAAGTGGTAGTATAACCTTTGATTATGATTCATATTTCCTATCAAACCACCAACAATCATGTCTGATCCATGTTGCAACTTTTTTTAGGTTAATCAATACCCAATACGTATAGAGTCAACCTACCAAATTACTCTTTAATCCTCAAAACGAGGGTTCCAAACAACTAGAACCAGAGTAAGAAAGGAAGATAAGAAAGGGGAGGGGAGAGAGAGAGATGGGGAAGGGGGGGAGCATGGAGGGTTTCATGGAGGCAACAGGGATGGGGAGGGGGAGGGGAGGAATTAGATGGCGTTCCGGGGTAGCCTGAGCAGAAACAACAACAGAGATATAAACACCTTGAATATTGACATGTGGTACGGGTGAACTCCGTGCGTTACACTCTCTTTGACCCTATTGGACCCACTTTTTCCTATCAGACAGTTTGCCCTGGAAACAGATGCCTGACAGAGGAAGCATATACAGAGTTTAGCCACGTGTCCCAAATCTGAAGTATTTTGTTTTTGGCGCGGATGGAGTGAGCCGGACAGAACTCGTATTGGCATTGGAGATTAATTCGGTTATATAGTTCAACTAATGTAGGCGTCTTTGGGGATTTCCAATAGCTACTTATGCAATATCTAGCAGCAACTAGAATGTGAACTAATAAACCCCTGGATACCCAAGAGAACTCCTCTATACCCACGTTTAGCACTGCCAGACCCGGATTTGGATTAATAGTATTGCCTGTCAGCTCACCCATCAGGCCAAACACCTCCAACCGGAACGAGATAACCTTGGGAAAAGCCAACCAGCAGTGACCAAGAGTACCCCTTTGGAGGCAGCCCTTCCATCAATGTGGCGAATAATTTGGGAGGAACTGTGCTAAGTTGGCTGGGGACCGATACCATCGCAGGTGTACTTTTTTCCGTTGCTCCAGATGATTTATACACTTGGAATATTTTTGGATATTTGCTGATGCCGAGTGCCAGTTTGAAGGTGAGGTAGAGACACTCAACTCCATGTCCCATTTATTCATATAAGGAGATTTTTGCTCTTCGGGGGGGTTATTGAGCCATTTGTATGTCGAGGAGATACATTTGGATTTAATTATCTTTTTAAATACCAAAGCCTTTGTGGTAGGTAACAGAGGATTTGACTTTGGAGGAAATTTAGAGCCCAGAAAATGAATAAATTTGGATGTGTTGATAGAAACAACCCTTTAAAGAGGGGTGTTCCTGTACTATTTCATTAAAGGGGTTAACACCCAAATCAGAGTATAGATCCGCCAGCACTGTAATGCCCGATCCCTCCCACCTGGCCAGATTCAAAAAGGGGATTTGAGATTCCAAAGACTTGAGGGAATTCTCTGAAAGAGGAATCTGAATATTATGAATCAAGTCATTTCGCCAGACCTCCAGGGAGGCTGACATGGTGGGAACACACGGGGAGAACCGTGAACGGCTCAAATATTCTGCTTCCATCATTCTTCTGACCGAGCCCTGGCGGGACAGGAAATTTTCAATCTGAGCCCATCTATGTGAATTACCTGGACGCCACCATTCCTTTAGTGATTCAATTAGTAAGGCTTTATAATATGCCGATATGTTTGGGGTGCCCAATCCCCGTATAACACTTTACCTGCGACCCTAGCCCTTTTATTATCCCATACAAATTTGTTAGTCAACGATTGAAGTTTCATCAGGGTTTTGTGAGATATTTTGATGGGAAGGCATCTGAGCACATACAATATTTTGGTTAAGAAAACCATTTTAAAAAGGACTGTATCCTGGCCATCCAGGACAATGATATTTTTTCATACCTTCCCAATTCCTTTTCTAAATTTTGGATCAGAGGTTCCAAATTTTCTTAAATTAACATCTGCGATGGTGTCAGCTTAATACCCAAATAAGGTATCCCCCTGTCGCACCATTTGAATTGAAAGGCCCCCTCCAGCGCACTCCTGGCCTCCACCGGTACATTAAACGGCAGTATCAAAGACTTTGCCGCATTAAGCTTATAATACGACACTTTAGAAAAGTTTGATAATGTGTTCACCACTGCTGGAATCGACACTGCAAGGTTAGAACAGGAAATTATCACATCGTCTGCGTATAAACCAAGTTTATGTTCAAATTCCCCAACTCTTATACCAGAAATGGCTATGTTTTTTCGTATAGCTTCCTCCAGAGGTTCTACCACTAAAGCAAAAATAGCGGGAGACAATGGATACCCCTGGCGGGTGCCATTACTTATTTGAAATTTAGATGACAGAAACCCCGATGCCAACACTGACGCATTTGGGTAAGAGTAGAGGGCTAGAATGGATGACTTGATTTTCCCCAAGAACCCGAATTTTGTTAGAACTCTCTCCAGGTATCCCCAGTGCACCCTGTCAAAGGCTTTTTCAGCATCAAGAGACAGGAATGCACTGGGTTCACCCGATATCTCCACCAGTCCAATCAAGTCAAGCATCCGTCTGGTGCCATCCTTAGATTGCCTGCCTGTCACAAAACCA
Organism: Anomaloglossus baeobatrachus; assembly: GCF_048569485.1. Taxonomy (NCBI): domain Eukaryota; kingdom Metazoa; phylum Chordata; class Amphibia; order Anura; family Aromobatidae; genus Anomaloglossus; species Anomaloglossus baeobatrachus. The sequence goes on from NW_027442881.1 coordinate 250,510, forward strand.
ACTTGGTCTGGAGCCACTAAGGTCGGGATCACTTTATGAAGTCTATCTGCCACTAGTTTGGCATAAATTTTAACATCACAATTTAGGAGTGAAATGGGCCTAAAATTACCCGGGGTGTCTGCAGGTTTCCCTGGCTTTGGTAGCGTGATAATTATCGCTTCTAAGTTGTCTGGGGAAATTGACCCTTTATTTTGCCAAAAATTGAAGGTTTTTAACCCCTTCACGACCGCGGGCCGTAAAATTACGTCCTATTTTAACGTGACTTAACGACCAGGGACGTAATTTTACGGCCTAAACTTCATTTGATTGCCGTGGCCATAGCAACGGCTTTCAAATGATGTCCCCTGCTGTTTCTTACAGCAGGGGACCTTTGCTTGACCCCAGGGGGGGCGGCATCGCCACCCCCTATCGACGGTCGATGTGATTGGCTGTTCAAATCTGAACCGCCAACCACATCGATCGCACTAATTTCGGCAAAAATAATGCCCGAATTAGTGCGATCCTGTGAGATCCAGCTATGAGATGCCGCAGCTGCTGCAGCATATCATAGGTGGACCTCAAACATGTCGCCCCCAGCCCCTGCAGCACTGATTGGAGCGATCGTGCTATGACGCGCAATCGCTCCAATCAGTGTGCAGTGATCTGCCGGTGGCCGCCCTCCCCAGGCCTGTGCTGGCCTGCGAGCCCTCCCCCAACATGTCTGCAGCCTGCAGTGGCTGGTACTTGTGGTACCATGCCACCGCTGCTGCCGCCGCCGATGTCACTGCCGCTCCGGCTCCACGTGAGTATTGCGCGCTTCCCGTGATGGCCCCTGCATGCTCCCTGATGTGCCGCCCTGCTGCGATCTGCCTCCTGCTGCGATCTGCCCCCTGCTATGTGCTTCCCTGCTGTGATCTGCCCCCTGCCATGTGCTTCCCTGCCGCGATCTGCCCCCTGCCAATGTGCTTCCCTGTTGCGATCTGCGATCTGCTGCACGTGAGTACTGTGCTCACTTTGCAGCCCGTGCGCGCTCCCGTGGTGCCCCTGCGCGCTGCCGTGATAGCCCCTGCCGTGCCCCCCCCCCCGCGATCTGCTCCCCCCAACCGGCCCCCTCCCCCCCCTGACATCCCGATCCGGTCCCCCCGCGATCTGACTGCCTCCCCCATTATCTCTATTCTGCTTCTGCAGCTCCCTCTCCGGTCTCCCCCTCTGCTCTCCCACCTCCCCCTCTGCTCTCAACCCCCCCTCTGCTCTCAACCCCCCCCTCTCCCCCTCTGCTCTCCCCCGACGTCCTCTTACCTGTCTTCACCGGCCCGATCACATCTGCGTCCATCGCTGGGTCCTTCCTGGGCATTCTGCTGATCTGCCTGCTGCTCCTGTAAAGCTGTCCATCTCTCTGCCATCTGTTCCTCTGCAGCTCTTCTGGTCAGTGATCCTCCTGCTAGTCCTCTGGGTACTGTGAGTATAACTTTTTTTTTTTTTTCCGTATCCCCTGTCCATTTTTACACCTCATCCGTCCGTGCGTCCTGCCAAGCGCTGATCAGGGATGCAGATAACGGATCGGCATCCCTGCTCAATTTTTGGCGTGATTTTTTTTTCCGTATCCCCGACGCTTTTTGTATCGCATCCGTCCGTGCGTCCCGCCAAGCGCTGATCAGGGATGCAGATAACGGATCGGCATCCATGGTCAATTTTTGGCGTGACTTTTTTCCGTATTCACGACGCTTTTTGTATCGCATCCGTCCGTGCGTCCCGCCGAGCGCTGATCAGGGATGCAGATAACGGATCTGCATCCGTGTTCAGTTTTTGGCGTGACTTTTTTCCGTATTCACGACGCTTTTTGTATCACATCCATCCGTGCGTCCCGCCGAGCGCTGATTAGGGATGCAGATAACGGATCGGCATCCCTGCTCAATTTTTGGCGTGACTTTTTTCCGTATTTGCGACGCTTTTTGTATCGCATCCATCCGTGCGTCGCGCTAAGCGCTGATCAGGGATGCAGATAACGGATCGGCATCCCTGCTCAATTTTTGGCGTGACTTTTTTCCGTATTTGCGACGCTTTTTGTATCGCATCCGTCCGTGCATCCCACCAAGCGCTGATCAGGGATGCACATAACGTATCTGCATCCATGGTCAATTTTTGGCGTGACTTTTTTTTTACGTATCCCCGACGCTTTTTTTTATCGCCTCCGACCGTGCGTCCTGCAGCGGCCGATCAGTGCACTGCGTCTGTGCGTTTGAAAAGTCAAATGGCGCTCCTTCTCTTCTGAGCCCTGCCATGCGCCCAAACAATTACTTTCCACCACATATGAGGTATCTGCGTACTCAGGAGAAATTGCACAATACGTTTTATGGTGCATTTTTTCCTGTTACCCTTGTGAAAAAAAAGCTACCTAGTTGAAGCAACCGTTTTGTGGTAAAAAAAAAAAATTTTCTTTTCACGGCTCAACGCTATAAACTTCTGTGAAGCCCCCAGGTGTTCAAAGTGCTCACCAAACATCTAGAAAAATTATTTGAGGGCTCTAGTTTCCAAAATGGTGTCACTTGTGGGGGATCTCCACTGTTTAGGCACCATAGGGGGTCTCCAAACGTGACATGGCGTCCGCTAATGATTCCAACCAATTTTGCTGTCAAATGGCGCACCTTCTCTTCTGAGCCCCGCCATGCGCCCAAACAATTACTTTCCACCACATATGAGGTATCTGCGTACTCAGGAGAAAATGCACAATACATTTTATGGTGCATTTTTTCCTGATAGCCTTGTGAAAAAAAAAGCTACCTAGTTGAAGCAACCGTTTTGTGGTAAAAAAAATTTTTTTTCTTTTCACGGCTCAACGCTATAAACTTCTGTGAAGCCCTTAGGTGTTCAAAATGCTCACCAAACATCTAGAACAATTATTTGAGGGCTCTAGTTTCCAAAATGGGGTGACTTGTGGGGGAGCTCCATTGTTTAGGCACCTCAGGGGGTCTTCATACCCCACATGGCGTCCGCTAATGAGTGCAGCTAATTTTGCACTCAAAAATTCAAATGGCGCTCCTTGCCTTCCGAGCACTGCCGTGTGTCCAAAGATTTGATTTCCACCACATATGAGGTATCTGCGTATTCAGGAGAAAATGCACAATACATTTTATGGTGCATTTTTTCCTGTTACCCTTGTGAAAAAAAAAGCTACCTAGTTGAAGCAACCGTTTTGTTGTAAAAAAAATTTTTTTTCTTTTCACGGCTCAACGCTATAAACTTCTGTGAAGCCCCCAGGTGTTCAAAGTGCTCACCAAACATCTAGAACAATTATTTGAGGGCTCTAGTTTCCAAAATGGGGTCACTTGTGGGGGAGCTCCATTGTTTAGGCACCTCAGGGGGTCTTCAAACCCGACATGGCGTCCGCTAACAGGTGCAGCTAATTTTGCACTCAAAAATTCAAATGGCGCTCCTTCCCTTCCGAGCTCTGCCGTGCACCCAAACAATTGATTTTTACCACATATGGGGTATCAGCGTACTCAGGAGAACATGCACAATAAATTGTATTGTGTACTTTCTCTTTTCTCCCTTGTAAAAATGAAAATTTTATGGCTAAAGTAACATTTTTGTGTTAAAAAGTAAAATTTTCATTTTTTCCTTCCCCATTGCTTTGGTTCCTGTGAAGCACCTAAAGGGTTAATAAACTTATTGGATGTGGTTTTGAGCAGTGTGAGGGGTGTAGTTTTTAGAATGGGGTCACTTTTGGGTATTTTCTGTCACCTAGGCCTCTCAAAGTCACCTCAAATGTAATGTGGTCCCTAAAAAAAATTATTTTGTAAATTTTGTTGGAAAAATGAGAATTTGCTGATGACCTTTGACCCCTTCTAACTTCCTAACGGAAAAAAAATTTGTTTCGAAAATTGCGCTGGTGTAAAGTAGACAAGTGGGAAATGTTATTTAGTAACTATTTTGTGTGACATATCTCTCAGATTTATGGGCATAAATTTTCAAAGTTTGAAAATTGCGAAATTTTCAAAATTTTCGCCAAATTTCCTAAATTTTCACAAATAAACGCAAAAAATATCGGCCTAAATTTACCACTATATTAGAAAACCCGGCACACAATTGAAGAAAAGGAAAATATCCAATCAAGTTGCTTTTAATATGCTGGTGTTTTATTCGTGAAAAAATTCGATACAGTCAATGTGTGGCAAACAAGCAGGGTGAGGTCCAACGTTTCGGCTCATATGTGAGCCTTCACCAGGGACATAAGATGCTGAAACGGTATTGTACAGAAATACAAAAAAGGGCACAATTTACAATGACATCATGATATAAATACATAGCATATCAACACAGCGTATATGGGATGATTCAAGAGAAAAAAGGGGAGAGGGGAGGATCAAATACTGTGCATAGGTGACGGGGTGTGTAATGGAATCTACATCCGGGGTGAAGGAGAAGAATATATGGTAACAAGGAGAAGAAAAGAGAGAAGAAAGAGAGAAGGAGAGAAGGAAGAGAAGGAGGAAAAAAGGGGGAAGAAGGAAAAGGAGACATGCAAGACAAGAGAACAAGAGAAACGAGAAAACAAAAAGGGGGGGGCGGGGCTTACCCGTTTAATATTACGGTATTAAGGAAGAGTCCTGCACACACAATATATGTGAAACGTACTGTAAGGAAAGGAAGTAAGAATTATATACAGTGTATATAATGTGACGCAATCAGGAGATGAACCTCTATATAGACTTACATGTAGGTTGAGGGCACAGCACAAAGCTATAGGAAATCCGTGATTCAAAATGTAATCGGGATAAGGGTTTATACGGGCTAAGATCATAGAAAGGAAAAAGAATTGAAGGAATGTAGAAGGAAGACATGGATCAGTTTAGTTACAGGTAGTGGAAGTATGGATACGTACCAGTATTGGGGATATAGTGTGTATCATGTAGGGGCTCACGTCAAAAGGATGCAATAAAAGGTGATTGCTAGAAAAGGTAAAATATATAATGGAGTTAGGTGTAGTATGAATCCAATGTAGGGAAGATGGAAAAGACATACCAACAATATGAAGATGGGATACGTCAAGAAACGGAAGCCTGTGGACTGTACTTGATGACCATATAATAGGGGAATCACCCCATGTGTTTGGCAAGGCTGCAAGGATAGACAATAAATGATGAGAACTAACAGACAAAAGACATATAAACGCATATGGTACAATCCATAGGACCACAGGACATACCTAATCAAGAGACGGTATAAAGACCACAAATTACTTGGTAACCATGTAATAGGGGAATCACCCCATGTGATAACCAGGCTGAAGAGATAGGAAAAGAATGGTGAAAACTGACTGTAGGAAACATCTATGTGCAGTACAATCCATAGGACAGGAGGACATACCTAATGGAGAAGCGGTATACAGACCAAAGGTAATCTGGGATGCCTACGGTTAAGGAAAGGGGTAGGCAAATTAGCGTTACAAAAAGGATAAGCAGGGAGGAACCAGTAATAGAGCTAGTGGCCTTACCTATTGCAGCATGTAACCAGATTGAAGGAGCCCAAAGGACAGAGCGGAAGGAGGGGGGTTTATATACTGGTAGTGTATACTATGGCGTCTTAGCAACATCCGGGTGGAGGAGAGCTGGGTAAAAGTGACGTGAGTGCGCGCATGCGCATTGCGATACAGACACACTGCCTTCCGGGCTATGGAACGCAGGTGCCTGACACGCAATGTACGCATGCGCTGTGCAATCCGGCGTGACGACATGACATGGGCGTGCTGTGCGTTCCTGTGAAGTATCGTGAGATCCAAGGCACAATATAACAGGCAGCGGTGGAGCGTGTTCTAGAGGGAAATACTGTGCACGCTATAGGGACTGGTGAAAGGTGTTCTAGGACATCTAAAAGGGGGAAAAAAAGGGGAAAATTAGAACATTAATACATAATGTCAAACAACTTTATATAAAAGCAACAGTGGTAAAGTGTTAACTTCAGGTCAATGAGACTACATGAAATAAGTGACAACAAAATACATAATACATTAAACCATAGATATATGGGGTTTAGAATGTATAATTGATACAAAAAGGAGAATAGGTATATCCCCATTAGGAAAGAAATCGCATGATAATGCATTATTAAACATTATTAATACCGACCAGAAGCACCTATCAGGTGTCAGTGGAGTATCACATGTACAAAGAGACTCCAGTGGACAATCTTAAGGGAAAACTGTTACAATGAGCACAACATAGAATTAAATGATATTAATCAACACAAGTAATGGTCAAGGATGACACTAATATGGTGACAAATTATTTTTTGTTTTTTTAAATTTTTTTAAAAAAAGAAACCTAACAAATGACCTCATATTCCCTATTGAGACCTAGGGGTTCCAACGTTTTTAACGTGTGGATCCAATAGGCCTCTCTTGTCTTAAGCCTATTGATCCTATCACCTCCTCTTCTGATAGGGGGAACATGCTCGATGACCTGAAAACGTAGTTGGGCAATTGAATGGTTATGGGAAATAAAATGAGATGGTATAGGTAAAAGGGTCTGCTTGCACCGAATAGTGGATTTGTGCTTACTGATGCGGTCTCGGATATGCTGGGTGGTCTCCCCAACATATCCGAGACCGCAAGGACACTTGATGAGATAAATCACAAAAGAAGACTCGCAGGTAAAGAAACCCTTAATGGAAAAACGTTGACCAGAGTGTGGGTGTGAAAATGTGTCACCTTTCGTAATGTTAGAACACGCAATTGCCCAACTACGTTTTCAGGTCATCGAGCATGTTCCCCCTATCAGAAGAGGAGGTGATAGGATCAATAGGCTTAAGACAAGAGAGGCCTATTGGATCCACACGTTAAAAACGTTGGAACCCCTAGGTCTCAATAGGGAATATGAGGTCATTTGTTAGGTTTCTTTTTTTAAAAAAATTTAAAAAAACAAAAAATAATTTGTCACCATATTAGTGTCATCCTTGACCATTACTTGTGTTGATTAATATCATTTAATTCTATGTTGTGCTCATTGTAACAGTTTTCCCTTAAGATTGTCCACTGGAGTCTCTTTGTACATGTGATACTCCACTGACACCTGATAGGTGCTTCTGGTCGGTATTAATAATGTTTAATAATGCATTATCATGCGATTTCTTTCCTAATGGGGATATACCTATTCTCCTTTTTGTATCAATTATACATTCTAAACCCCATATATCTATGGTTTAATGTATTATGTATTTTGTTGTCACTTATTTCATGTAGTCTCATTGACCTGAAGTTAACACTTTACCACTGTTGCTTTTATATAAAGTTGTTTGACATTATGTATTAATGTTCTAATTTTCCCCTTTTTTTCCCCCTTTTAGATGTCCTAGAACACCTTTCACCAGTCCCTATAGCGTGCACAGTATTTCCCTCTAGAACACGCTCCACCGCTGCCTGTTATATTGTGCCTTGGATCTCACGATACTTCACAGGAACGCACAGCACGCCCATGTCATGTCGTCACGCCGGATTGCACAGCGCATGCGTACATTGCGTGTCAGGCACCTGCGTTCCATAGCCCGGAAGGCAGTGTGTCTGTATCGCAATGCGCATGCGCGCACTCACGTCACTTTTACCCAGCTCTCCTCCACCCGGATGTTGCTAAGACGCCATAGTATACACTACCAGTATATAAACCCCCCTCCTTCCGCTCTGTCCTTTGGGCTCCTTCAATCTGGTTACATGCTGCAATAGGTAAGGCCACTAGCTCTATTACTGGTTCCTCCCTGCTTATCCTTTTTGTAACGCTAATTTGCCTACCCCTTTCCTTAACCGTAGGCATCCCAGATTACCTTTGGTCTGTATACCGCTTCTCCATTAGGTATGTCCTCCTGTCCTATGGATTGTACTGCACATAGATGTTTCCTACAGTCAGTTTTCACCATTCTTTTCCTATCTCTTCAGCCTGGTTATCACATGGGGTGATTCCCCTATTACATGGTTACCAAGTAATTTGTGGTCTTTATACCGTCTCTTGATTAGGTATGTCCTCTGGTCCTATGGATTGTACCATATGCGTTTATATGTCTTTTGTCTGTTAGTTCTCATCATTTATTGTCTATCCTTGCAGCCTTGCCAAACACATGGGGTGATTCCCCTATTATATGGTCATCAAGTACAGTCCACAGGCTTCCCTTTCTTGACGTATCCCATCTTCATATTGTTGGTATGTCTTTTCCATCTTCCCTACATTGGATTCATACTACACCTAACTCCATTATATATTTTACCTTTTCTAGCAATCACCTTTTATTGCATCCTTTTGACGTGAGCCCCTACATGATACACACTATATCCCCAATACTGGTACGTATCCATACTTCCACTACCTGTAACTAAACTGATCCATGTCTTCCTTCTACATTCCTTCAATTCTTTTTCCTTTCTATGATCTTAGCCCGTATAAACCCTTATCCCGATTACATTTTGAATCACGGATTTCCTATAGCTTTGTGCTGTGCCCTCAACCTACATGTAAGTCTATATAGAGGTTCATCTCCTGATTGCGTCACATTATATACACTGTATATAATTCTTACTTCCTTTCCTTACAGTATGTTTCACATATATTGTGTGTGCAGGACTCTTCCTTAATACCGTAATATTAAACGGGTAAGCCCCGCCCCCCCCTTTTTGTTTTCTCGTTTCTCTTGTTCTCTTGTCTTGCATGTCTCCTTTTCCTTCTTCCCCCTTTTTTCCTCCTTCTCTTCCTTCTCTCTTTCTTCTCTCTTTTCTTCTCCTTGTTACCATATATTCTTCTCCTTCACCCCGGATGTAGATTCCATTACACACCCCGTCACCTATGCACAGTATTTGATCCTCCCCTCTCCCCTTTTTTCTCTTGAATCATCCCATATACGCTGTGTTGATATGCTATGTATTTATATCATGATGTCATTGGAAATTGTGCCCTTTTTTGTATTTCTGTACAATACCGTTTCAGCATCTTATGTCCCTGGTGAAGGCTCACATATGAGCCGAAACGTTGGACCTCACCCTGCTTGTTTGCCACACATTGACTGTATCGAATTTTTTCACGAATAAAACACCAGCATATTAAAAGCAACTTGATTGGATATTTTCCTTTTCTTCAATTGTGTGCCGGGTTTTCTAATATATTGGAACTGCTTTTTCTCCCGAGCACCGATCCTCCTTGTAGTAGAGCGCAGCTTATCTCTTTTCAGCTAAATTTACCACTGACATGAAGTACAATATGTCACGAAAAAACAATCTCCGAATCGCCAGGATCCGTTGAAGCGTTCCAGAGTTATAACCTGTCAAAGTGACACTGGTCAGAATTGTAAAAAATTGCCCGGTCATTTGGGTGTTTTAGTGGCCGGGGGTGAAGGGGTTAACATAAAGGGGGCCAGAGTGGATGTAAATTGTTTGTAATATTCGTATGGCAGCCCATCGGGGCTCGGGGCAGAGTTAGACTTAGTCATTTTGATGGCACCTAGGATTTCATGTGTAGTAAAGGGAAGATTAAGTTCCTCTAATTGCTCATCTGAGACCCGGGGAAGATCCAGGGTGTCTAGAAAACCCAGTATATCCAATTGAGTCGGCTGCGACGTGTTGGAATCATATTTTAGATTATACAGGGCCTCATAGTATTTCGCAAATGCTTCTGCTATTTCAATGGGATGTCTAGTGATTGTTCCGTTCGGGTCCCTCAGGAATTCTATTTTAGATTGGATCTCACGTTTTTTCGTCCTTCTTGCCAATAAGGACCCCGCTCTATCCCCCATAGCATAAAATGTCGATCTATTTTTTTTAAGATTATGTTCGTATTTTTGCAGGAGTAGGGATCTTAGTTGGAATCTATGGGTTATAATTTCTTTAGTCAAGTTAGGGGATGCTTTGGCTTTATTCAGGGATTCAAGGTGATGAATACGGGTTAATATATATTTAATGTCTGCGTCTTTTTTCCGTTTTTGGATGGAGGCTATTTTTATGAGCTGCCCTCTGACTACTGCTTTATGAGCAGCCCACAGGGTCTCGTCAGAAATTTCCCCATTATTATTAAGTTTAAAATATTCTGTTAACACTGACTCTACTTCATCATGTACCTTCTGCCTACCAAGCAAGCTGGTATTCAGTCTCCACCTAGGGGAATTTTGAACATTAAAGCTACCCTGAACAGACAAAGAGATCGGCGCATGATCTGTCCAAGTAATTAAACCAATATCAGCTGCCACACAATTACTTATAGATTTGCTGTCGACCAAAAAAAAATCAATTCTACTGTATGAGCGGTGCCTGGAAGAGAAGAACGTATAGTCTCTTTCCGATGCGTGCAAATATCTCCAGATGTCATGAAAATGGAATTCATTGATGAGATGCTTAAGTTCCTTAGCATGTGGGATGCTGGTGTTGGAGCAATCCATGGAGCGTATAACAGGTATATTAAAGTCTCCACAGATGATTTCCGCCCCTGTGGCAGTATCTCTGAAGACTTGGAAGAATTTCTCAGCAATGGTCAATTGTGATGAATTTGGGGAGTAGACCGTTGCCAAGGTATAAGGGACGCTGTTGATATAACAAGACAAAATAATATATCTTCCATCCGCTCCATAACTGACATTTATCAATTTAAAGGCCACTGAGTTCTTTATTAAAATGGCCACTCCTCCTCTTTTTTTTTTGAGTCATTAGCAAAAAAGGAGTGTTGGAAGCTTGGATGAAGTAGCCGTTTATTATCTGTGGAAAGAAGGTGGGTCTCCTGAATGCACGCTATATCACAGTTAGATGCCTTCACCTCTCTCCACATCATTGACCTTTTTGCTGGGGAGTGGAGTCCGTTCACATTAATAGACAATATCGTAATTCTCATATTGGAGCCGCAGGGGGGTTTGAATTCCTAGGAACGCCATCAGGGATCAGAGGGGTTAGACCAGCAAGGAATTGAGAGAAATTTCCGAAAAAAATTAAGGAACATTTGTGAGAAGAGGAACAAAAACAAAAAAGTTCTAACAACACCGGTTTTCCCCGAGTAGGGTGCCCGGAGTATAACCGCTCGCCATAGGCGAGAACATCAGGGGGGCTACGTGACATCCCGTGTCACAGGAGCAGGGACAGCAGGTGCCATAAGCAGGAAGGAGTCCCAGCTAAGCTACTGACCATTCAGGGTTAATCCTGTCTGAAGAGCCTCTTTGATTCTCACACCCACCAGGGTTTGGTGGGTGGGCTATTCCCCAGTCATCCAGCAATCTGCCCAGCTGAGAAGGCGTATGACATATGTGAGTGCCTCCATCTTTGAAAATGATCTTCACCGGAAACCCCACTTATACTTGATGTCTTGATCTCTAAGGAGTTTAGAAAGGTGGGCAAATTCTCTTCTTTTATTAAGAGTTGTAGCAGTCCCATGAAAGTGTCTGGCAGGGCTGGATTTCCCCTCAGTGTGTGAAGCACAGCTTCTTTTGTCTTCTAGAAATAAAGTCTAGCCAGGACATCTTTAGGCAGAGCTGGATCTATGCCTTTTGATTTAGGGACTCTATGAATCCTGTCCACTATCAGGTCTCTGGCGTCCCATCCGGAGAGTATAAGCTGCAGAAACTTGTGGAAGTATTCTTGGAGCTCTTTATCTGCTACTGATGAGGGAATCCCTCTGATTTTTAGGTTATAGGTTTTTAGGTTGTCTCTACAGGGAGAGGAAAGGGAAGAGATATTGGAATCTCAACTGTGGTATCCTCGTCCGTCGGTTAATAAGTTGATTCAATGCTACACTGTCCACCAGGCATACCTTACTCCAACTCCATTATTTAGTATGGGCCGTACTTGTACATCGGAGTGTCCGAGGTGTCATCTCTCAGGGACAAATTTAATACATACGATTTGGAGCTGTCCCAATATATCTTCGTACTGGCGGGGAGTGACATCTCCGCTGACATCAATTGTGTCAATTCCTGTTTTGTATGACCCTTTTATATGCCTGTTTGGGGTAATGGAGGAAGAGTCCTGGGATCATTACATCACAATATTCCTCAGAGAGGCATTGTTTCTGGCTAGGAAATTAATAGCTCGGAGGTGGATGGGAGATTCGAATCCAACTGTACGGTCCTGGGTTAAACTAGTCGATGCAACCATAGTCTATGAGCGGGTGGTATATTATAATAGGGGGTGCCCGGGAAAATGTAACAAAATCTGGGGTTTGTGGAATTCTTCTCCAGACACACTTGCAGAGGTTTGAGGGAGAGTATGCGGATAATGGTGGTTCCCGTTAGATGTTGGGATATGAAACACTGTCCAACGGTATATTGAGGTATAATAATGTAGACACTGAGCCCTCGCGGGCAGGGTCCTCTCTCCTCCTGTAGACTGTGAGCCCTCGCGGGCAGGGTCCTCTCTCCTCCTGTAGACTGTGAGCCCTCGCGGGCAGGGTCCTCTCTCCTCCTGTAGACTGTGAGCCCTCGCGGGCAGGGTCCTCTCTCCTCCTGTAGACTGTGAGCCCTCGCGGGCAGGGTCCTCTCTCCTCCTGTAGACTGTGAGCCCTCGCGGGCAGGGTCCTCTCTCCTCCTGTAGACTGTGAGCCCTCGCAGGCAGGGTCCTCTCTCCTCCTATACCAGTCTGTTATGTACTGTTAATGATTGTTGTATGTATACCCTCTTTCACTGTAAAGTGCCATGGAATAAATGGCGCTATAAAAATAAATAATAATAATAATGCAATGCGGCTGTTCTTTCTTTATTCCTTTTTCTCTTCCTCTTTCTATCTTGTTTTCAAAATATGGTCATGCTGATAGAGCTGTTCTTATGCTCAATATAAAATTAGATATATATGCAAATGATAAGAAGTATGGGTAATAACATTGTTCTATCGTAAGTGCTAAAGATATTATGGACTTTATATGACTGTTCATTGTTATATTCAAATATTACTATGTACTGAGCTATCTTTATATGGCAAATGTCAGTTGTACCATGTTTGAAAATTGTTAATAAAACGAAGTTAAAAAAAAAAAATAAAAATAAAAGAATATATCTCCTCTTTGGGACCTTCCTACAGTATTGGAGGGTCTGGTACATCTCCCGTCTAGGGGAAGCAGATTTGAAGCTCTCTTCCAAGGAACCTTATCTACGAGGTAAACAGGACTGTTTAACCTCTCCTAGTTTTGCTCCAAAGGTAGTAATATTAATCAGAAGTTTAATCTGTCAAATTTCTGTCCTCCGCCCGAGCTAGGCTTCATCTCCTAGACGAGAAAGAGCTATCCTGACTTACATTAGAAATATGCGGAAGTTTCGGATTCTCAGATTCTTTGTTTCTTAAGTTCCAAGGTCTCAACATGGGGAAGGCAGCTTCTATAGCTTGATGGATCAAGAAGGTTATTTCAGACTGCTATGCCATCATCCTGCTGAAATGTAGCTCATTATCCAAAATCTCCTCTTCAGTCTTAAGGAATATCCCCATGGAGGATTTCATATACAAGGAAACCCAGAGACCACACTGCTGTGAACATTCCATAATAGCTCGTGTATTTGAGCCATTCTGGAGGGCAGAAACGCTTGAAAGGTCTGTATACTCCTTGTCCACCAACAATGCTCCAGCGCCAAAATCTATCAGCTTTAGCTTGAAGGTCTGCAGGTCCACCAGAATGTTGTCATTTTTTAAGTCCTGTTGCAACACACCACAGCACAGCGCCGTTTCTTCATTCAGCACCTCCTTCTCTTCAATATATTCTTCAAAATCCATCACTGACACTGGCCTCTGTATGACGATGAGGAAGCGGTCTACTGTTTCATACCAGACCAGAAGCTGGATTATGCCTTGGAAGCCAGAACTCACCTTTTCCTGCAAAATGATCTCTTGAAGAACCTTAAAAGGGGTATTCCCATCTGCAAAATCCTATACATATATGTAGCAGGTGTAATAATATTCACAAAATATAGTATTAAAAATGTAGTATAGTTCTTCAGATTTGCGGTCTCTTCCCTCATGTAGGGCATTGCAGTAGGTTAGTGGTCAGAACCATGAATACCTAAGAGTTGTCCCTGTCATTATGAGTGGTCAGGCCGACTGACATCTGGCCCTAGTGTGGAGGGGGGGTGTCAGTCAGGGTCGGTGGCGCGGTTACAGAGCGATGACTGAAAATCAAATACTGCCAGGGAGAATGACGTTTGTTTTCTCACAGCTCCAGTCGGCTACATGCAGGCGCCAAGCAGTAATGCTATTAATCTATAGATAAACCGCATACCTGCAGGTTAATAGCGTTATTTCTGGTGACAGGTTACTTTAAAGGAATATGGAAGGATCATCTATATGTCAGGCCCCTATATAGCAAGTCACTATGCAGTCATACACAGTCTGCTACTGCATGGCTGCAGACTGAAATGGCCATAGGGGATGTCACCCCAAATCAGGACCACGATAGATCTATCCTGAGCAGAAGACAGGATTACTAGAGATGATGGCAGAGCCAGAGATGGTGGCAGACATATCGCTGAAGATCATGCCAGAGATTATGGTGGAGCCGGAGAGGACACCGGAACCAGAGATTATGCTAGAGCCGGAGAGGACGCCGGAACCGGATATCATGCTAGATATAACGGCAGAGCCAAAGATGATGCCAGAGCCCGAGATGGTGGTAGAGATATTGCCAAAGATCATGCCACAGATGATGCCAGAGCCGGAGATGGTGGTAGAGATATTGCCAAAGATCATGTCAGAGCCGGAGATCATGCTAGAGATAATGGCGGAGCCGGAGATGATGCCGAAGCCAGAAATGATGACAGAGATCAGCCAGAGATCATGGCGGAGCCAGAGATGACGTCTGAGCCGGAGATGATGGCAGAAGTTCCATTTGCTCTGATCCCCTTGATCTGGATTACAGCTTTTTCCCTTACAGCTTTTTTTAAAGCTGCCTTCAGGAAATATCCTCTTTTAGGCCTCCTTCACACATCTGTCTTTCCGGCATGTGTGGCGTCCATTTCAACACGTACTGGAGACATGGACACACGTAGACCCAGTAAATTTAATGGGTTTGCACACTTGTCCGTGTTTTCCCAAGAACCACGTCAGTGTGATCCATATGGCGACATGTCCGTTTTCTACTGGCAGCACGGGTGTCACACGGACTGCACAATGATGTGATCTGTGTGACATCAGTGTGACACATACTGGAGAACACATGGGTCACTTAAAAATAAGAATTATTCTTACCGATAATTCGGTTTCTAGGACCTTCCACGACAGCATGGGAGGTTGTCTCTCCACGCCCTAATTGGGACAGGAAGTTCAAGAGGTTTAAAAGGACCCTCCCACCTCCCACAGCCAGTGTCTTACAAAGAATCCATAGCATATGAGAAGTACTACACATTCAGGAATACATGAATACATAGGGGAGGGAATTACCTGCTGTCGTGGAAGGTCCTAGAAACCGAATTATCGGTAAGAATAATTCTTATTTCTCTAGTCCCTTCCACGACAGCATAGGAGGAATACCAAAGAATTGATACCTAGGGGGGGACCACAGCCTACAGGACCCTCCTGCCAAAGGCCAAATCCCTGTTGGAATCCAGATCCAACCGATAATGCTTCGTGAAAGTATGGAGCGAAGACCACGTAGCCGCCTTGGAGATCTGCTCAGGGGAGGCCCCTGCCCGTTCGGCCCAGGAGGCAGAGGTAGCCCTGGTGGAGTGCGCCGTGAATCCAGTAGGTGGAGAGAGATGCTGAGCGAGGTAGGCATCTCTAATTGCCCGCACAATCCAGTTGGCGACGGTACTCTTAGCCACCTTCTTGCCCTTATTGCGGCCAAAGGGCTGGATGAACAGGTTAGAATCAAGGCGCCAAGAAGCAGTAACCTCTAGGTAGTGCAACACTATCCGACGGACGTCCAAAGAATGAAACACTTCCTCACCCGGAGTCCGAGGATTCTGACAGAAGGAAGGCAGGACGATGGACTGCGAACGGTGAAAATCCGAAACCACCTTGGGAAGGAAGGAAGGGTCCAGCTGAAAAACAATGCTGTCATCTCTGATGGTCAGGTAAGGTTCCCTAACAGACAAAGCCTGAAGTTCGCCGACTCTGCGAGCTGATGTAATAGCCACAAGAAAGGCAGTCTTGTGAGAAAGGGAACAAATGTTACAAGAGCACAGAGGTTCAAACGGAGACTGAGATAGACCTGTAAGGACCGTATTGAGATCCCAGCGAGGCGTCAGGACCCTCTGACGTGGACAGAGTCTACTAGCGGACACAAAGAACCGACGGATCCAACGATGATCTGCCAGAGCCGTGTCAAAGACTGCACTGAGTGCTGACACCTGAACTTTCAGGGTGCTAGGCCTAAGACCTAAGTCTAACCCACTCTGGAGAAAGTCCAGAATCTGCGCAATATTTGGTCGAAGAGGGTCAGGAGTCCGAGAACCACACCAGGAGGAAAATCTCTTCCAGATTTTGTTGTATATACTATTAGTCACAGGTTTACGGTTCTTCTGTAGTGTAGCCACAACTTTGTCAGAAAGCCCTTGGGCCTTCAGTGCCCGGGCCTCAGAAGCCAGGCAGCCAAGTTGAGTTTCTGGGGAGCCGGATGGAAAATCGGACCCTGTGACAGTAAGCTGGGGTCCGAACCTAAGAGGACTGGGCCGTCGATTCCTAGCGTCATGACCAGGCTGTACCAACTCCTCCGGGGCCACAGAGGGGCTACCAGTATGGTTGGGACCCCCTCGTCTCTGATCTTCCTCAGGGCCCGTGCGAGAAGAGGAAGAGGGGGGAATGCGTAAGCGAGGCGAAAGGACCATCTGTGGCAGAAAGCGTCTACCCCTAACGCGTCGTCCCTTGGGTTCAGGGAGAAATATGTTGCGACCTTGCGATTCCCTGCCGAGGCAAAGAGGTCTACCTCTGGTGCACCCCACCTTGCCACTAGAGAGCAGAACACCGCCTGATCCAGGCTCCATTCCCCTGGATGAACATCCCGACGACTCAGGAAATCCGCCTGAAGATTGAGGGAGCCCTTCAGATGGACCGCAGAAAGGGAGAGCAGAGAATGTTCTGCCCATTGAAAGATTCGGGAGGATACCGACTTCAGGGCGCCTGAGCGTGTACTGCCCTGATGGCGGAGATGTGCCACTGTTGTGACATTGTCTGAATATACCAGGACGTGAGAGTCCCGGACGAGGTCCTGAGCCGCAAGGAGGTCTTCCCTGACTGCCCTGAGCTCCCGGTAGTTGGATGATTGGGAGCTGACGTAAGGACTCCAGACCCCTTGAAATGGGGAATTTGCCACCATTGCCCCCCATCCTCGTAGGCTGGCATCTGTGGTCAGTGTAACCAGGGGTTTCTGAGTCCAGGCAACCCCCACCTGCAGGTTGGCGGGACTCAGACCGCTTCCTGTTAGGTCTAGGATCGGGCAAGGCCTTACGATCGGTCGCCTTGTCCAGGATATCATCCAGGGCAGGCCCAAACACTAAATCCCCTTTAAACGGCAGTGAACAAAGCCTCATTTTGGAGGTGGAGTCTCCGCTCCAGGCCTTAAGCCAGAGGGCACGTCGGGCAGAGTTAGAAAGCACCGAGGTCCTGGCTGCCAGGCGGACAGATTCCACCGAGGTATCCGCCAGAAAACAGGTAGCCTTCCTAAGCAAGGGAAGGGATTCCAGTAATTCCTCCCTAGGGGTCCCTTGGGAAATATGAGCCTCCAACTGGTCTAACCACCTAATTAGGGACCTGGATACGCAGGTGGAGGCAATGTTGGCTTGAATAGAGGAAGACGATGCCTCCCAGGACCGCTTCATCAGGCCCTCTACCTTCCTATCCATCTGATCCTTCAGTTGGGAAGTATCCTCAAAGGGAAGAGCCGTTTGCTTAGCTACCCTAGCCACCTGAACGTCTACTCTTGGGACCTCCCAATGTAGTCCCGAAGGTTCCAGAGGAAACCGGCGTCTAAGGTCACTCCGTACCCGCCTCTCAGGAAATTCCCATTCCTGAGAGACAATATCCAAAACATTGGCATGAACTGGGAATCCCAACTGTTTGACTGACTTCAGGCCAGCAAACATTTAGTCCTGGATAGAAGGAAGAGACTGCACTTCCTCTAAACCCATAGTGCTCCGAACTGCCCCAATAAGATCCCCCAACTCTTCTGAGTGAAATAGCAAGGACTGGTCAGACCCCCCCAGATGGAAATCCTTCATCAGGACCCTCAGAGGTGGAATCAGCGTCCTCCTGATCAGACGGGGTCGACTGGAGTCTCCTCTTTTTTGGAGGAGAGGGTCCAGGAGCAGGGCCAGGAGCAGGGCCAGGAGCAGGGTCAGGAGCAGGGTTAGGAGCAGGGCCAGGAACAGGAAGGGAGGCCAGAGAGGCCCTAATCTCCTGTTTCATCATGGACCGCAACTCATCTATCAGAGATGGTTGTTCGGCCCTAATAATCTGGTCCGTACATTGCTGGCAAAGCTTTTTATCCCATACTGCAGGGAGCTTTTTTATACAAATAGGACATTTTTTAATTTTTTCCACTCTGTCAGGTCTATCAGGCTTATCGGACTTGTCAGCTTTCTCTGACTTCTCAGGCTTCTCTGACTTTTCATTTCTGTCAGTTTTCTTGGTGGCCTTGTCCTCCTAGAAAACACAGACCATATAGCCATAAATCAGCTGATGAGACCTATGTCCGAGGGACCATTCCCCTCCATACTCACAGTAGCAGGGGGCACACTGGGTTCTGCAGAGGCTGCTGCAGCGGAAGACATGACAGGGAGCACGGTTGCTTACCATGATCTGATGTCTTCGTGGCAGCCCTTATGCCAAAGGGCCTGCCCCCCCAGTGACGGTGCATGTTCCCCGCCTCCCGCATCCGGTCCTGGGCAGGCCGTGTCACCGTCGGCGTGCCTCCACGCTGCCTCCGCAAAACCGGAAGCGCTCGACCGGAAGTCCGCAAGACCGGAAGTCCCGCCCCCGGGAGCACTTCCGGATCGCTCCGGCAGCGTGCATGCGGGAAGCGGCCGGCGGCTCAGGGAGGACGCCGGCCGGGGAGCTCAACAGCCTGCATCACCCCTCAGGAGGATCCGGAAGACTGGAGCAGCGGTCCCCCACAGCGTGAGGGAACAGCAAGGGAGGAGCGGTGAGGCCCGACCGATGCTGTCCGGCTTAAGGTACAGGGGAAGAAGAAACAAAAAAAAAAAAAAAAAAATATACTGTAGTTCGCCGGCCACCACAGCATAGGAGAAAAACAAAACCTCTCCATGCCCCATGGGGACAGGAAAGACACTGGCTGTGGGAGGTGGGAGGGTCCTTTTAAACCTCTTGAACTTCCTGTCCCAATTAGGGCGTGGAGAGACAACCTCCCATGCTGTCGTGGAAGGGACTAGAGAAATATACAATTTTTATACATAAATCTCTCTGGCGCTGCTCTCTCCGGCGCTGCTGTTGCTTCCGGGTACCGCTCATTAAGCTCATGAAAATTCACTGCACTGACCTCAAAACGGAGACGTAACAGCAGCGCCGGGGAGAGGCAAGTACAGAAGCTCATGCAGTCCGTGTGCTATCCGGATATCACACAGACAGCACCAGGAACACACGCGGACACATATGCACCTACAGCACAGAGTGTGAAAAACGTTCACTTTTTGCATGGACGTGTTAAGGGGGACTAAAGCTCTAAATAAGTGTATTTAGCAATCATATACACTACAGTTGAAAGGTTTGGGGTCACTCAGACAATTTTGTCTTTTCCATGAAGAATCCTACTTTTATTCATCAGATTAGCTGCATAATGAATAGAAATAGAGAATCTCGTCCAGACAGTGACGAGG
Organism: Anomaloglossus baeobatrachus; assembly: GCF_048569485.1. Taxonomy (NCBI): domain Eukaryota; kingdom Metazoa; phylum Chordata; class Amphibia; order Anura; family Aromobatidae; genus Anomaloglossus; species Anomaloglossus baeobatrachus. The sequence goes on from NW_027442881.1 coordinate 270,241, forward strand.
TCAGAAATTATGATTTTACTTGAAATAATAATTTTCTCTTCACACTTTGCTTTCGGCACAGAATGCTCCTTTGCAGCAATTCCAGCTTTGCAGACCTCTGGCATTCTAGCTGGTAATTTGCGGAGGTAATCTGGAGATATTTCGCCCCATGCTTCCCCCTTCCACATGTTGGATTGGCTTGATGGGCACTTTTTGGTACCATACGGTCACGCTGCTCCCACAACAGCTCTATAGGGTTGAGATCTAATGACTGGGCTGCCCCCTCCATTACAGATAGATACCAGCTGCCGGCTTCTTCCCTAAATAGTTCATCCAAACACCTCAAACTTCGATTTGTCTGTCCATAACACTTTTTCCAATCTTCCTCTGTCCAATGTCTGTGTTCTTTTGCCCATATTAATCTTTTCCTTTTATTAGCCAGTCTCAGATATGGCTTTTTCTTTGCCACGCTGCCCTGAAGGCCGGCATCCCAGAGTCGCCTCTTCACTGCAAACGTTGACACTGGCGTTTTGCGGGTGCTATTTAATGAAGCTGCCAGTTGAGGACCTGTGAGGTGTTGAGTTGTGCAGCGGGACCTTCCACTTCTCTTTCTACTCTGGTTAGAGCCTGTTTGTGCTCTCCTCTGAAGGAAGTAGTACACACCGCTGTAGGAAATCTTCAGTTTCTTGGCAATATCTCGCATGGAATATCCTTCATTTCTAAGAACAAGAATAGACTGTCGAGTTTCACATGAAAGTTCTCTTTTTTTCTGGCCATTTTGATAGTTTGATGAAACCAACAAATGTAATGCTCCAGATTCTCAACTAGGACAAAGGAAGGTCCGTTTTATAGCTTCTCTAATCAGCAAAACTGTTTTCAGCCGTGCTAACATACTTGCACAAGGGTTTTCTAGAGATTTCTAAACATCCATTAGCCTTCTAACACAGTTAGCAAACACACTCTACCATTACAACACTGGAGTGGTGGTTGTTGGAAAAGGGCCTCTATACACCTATGTAGTTATTGCATTAAAAAACAAAACATTTGCAACTAGAATACTCATTTACACATTAACAATGTATAGAGTATTAAAATGTGCTTTTCTTTCAAAACTAAGGAAATATCTAAGTGACCCTAAACTTTTGAACTGTAGAGTGTGTGTGTATGTATGTGTAAGCTGGCTTCATTACCTGGAAAAGAAGCGACAACTGTGAAACAAATTGAAAGTCATCATTATAGATTAGAAGCGGGTTCACTGCCACATGGGGACATTGATGAATGGAAGTATACATGAAGCGACTTGTCCCTCCATGCCCGGTCTCTCTCTCCCCGTGAAAAAAAAGGGAGAAGAGGGAAAAACTAGGAGAAGGGGAAAACCAGGGAGGAGAAAAAAAAAGGGAGAAATGGAAAAAAAAAAAAAAAAAAAAAAAGGAGGAAACAGTGAATATGTATGAAGGATAATGAGTGGCCCCAGTAGTAGTGCGGAAACTCGGTAAGCATAATGTGTCTGCTCCAATCACCAAATCCCTTCTACCACCATTTTAAGACGCCGGAATCTGGTCACCATAGATTTAGATGGGGACCGGTCTCCAGCCAGATATGTAGGATAAATTATGGGCCCGAACCGGGGTTTTGTTTGGTTTTTTTAAACCCAGTTAGCCCCGCTGATCCCGTGTGTCTGAGAGTCCGCCCATCATTAATGACAACGTATTTGCTGATTCTTTTTTGTCCCCACTTACTCATCTAATATATAAAGCTGAGTGTATGTATGTATGTATGTATGTATGTGTGTATGTATGTATGTATGTATGTGTGTGTATGTCTGCTAAAGGAATTTGCACCGCTGTGTGTATAATCACAAAATTTTGCACATACACTCCATTTGACTCAGGGAATGTCACAGACTACGTTTTGAGGGGAAATTGTAACCCCATGCTTTACAGTTATTAGCCAAAAAATGGCCTCAATTAAAGTCAATGGAGCTGGGAGCCACAGTGCAGCCAGGACTTCAGAAGATTGCGCAGCCACGCCCTTGAATGGAATGTTGGCATCTCACATTGTAGCCAGGGAAAGAGACAGAAAGACAGACACAGGGAAAGAGACCGACAGGGAAAGACAGGGAAAGAGATAGACACAGACAAAGAGACAGACAGGGAAAGAAACCGATAGACAAAGAGATAGAGATAGAGAGAGAGAGAGACACGACAGAGAGACAGGCACAGACAAAGAGAGACAGGTACAGACAAAGAGATAGACAGGGAAAGAGAGAGACAGACCCGGAAAGAGACAGACAGGGAAAGAGAGACAGACCGGGAAAGAGACAGACAGGGAAAGAAACAGGCGGACAAAGCTAGAGACAGACAGACACAGACAGAGTCAGACAGAGATGGAGACAGAGAGACTAGGAGTGAAACAGAGACAGGTACTCTCCCGGGCACCGCCGCATGCTACAGCTAGTTACTTTCTATGGCTGAAAAAATGCTTCAAGAACACTAAGTTTTTCAATTCAATCAAGAAAAAAAAACGAAGTGTGTGCATGAGATTTCTGAAATCTCAAAGCTTGTACTGGTCCTGTAAAAAGCAGCTTTTATATGGAATCTGTCAGGTGATTTTCTAGTCCAATACTAATGGTATCCTGGTAAAGGGCTTCAGCCGCCCTTTCAGGATCAGTAACTATCATTGCTCTGCCTTCTCCTGTTATCTTGTTGTGAGTCCAGAGAACTCAGCGTGCTGTAATTACTAGTGAAGTGTATGGAAATAGAGTGAATATACGCTGCCCCCCTCCGCCCCATGTAAGGCTACTTTCACACATCCGTTTTTTTGCTCTGCGGAACAATACGGCGTTCTGCAGAAAAACCGCAACCTTTTTTTTTTACGCCGGTTGCGGTTTTTTTTGCATAGACTTACATTAGTGCCGTATTGTGCCGCAGGGGCTTGTGTTCGGTCCGGTTTTTGCCGCATGCGGCAGATTTAGCCGATGCCGCGGCCGGATCGAACGTTCCCTGCAACGTTTTTTGCTCCGGCAAAAAAAACCGCATCGCGCCGCATCCGGCCGCTGCGGCGCATTTTTCAATGCATACCTATGGAGGCCGGATGCGGCGCGATGCAGAAAAAAACGCATCCGGTCGCCGCATGCGGTTTTTCCACTGCGCATGCTCAGTAGCATGCCGCAACCGGAAAAAAACGGACGGGCCGCATGTAAAAACTTATGCACAGGATGCGGTGTTTTCGCCGCATCCGTTGCATAGTTTTCACAGCCGGATTGAGCCGCAGTGCTCAAACCGGATGTGTGAAAGTAGCCTAAGTCTACCATTAATACTGCACTAGAAAATCACCTGACAGATTCTCTTTACAAAAAAAAAAAAAAGGAAAAATGCTATGTGTGAACAAGGACTTGATCACACAGCAAATTTCTACTGCACAAAAAAAATCTGAAGCAGAATCCACTGCAAAATATGGAGAATTTGGATGTGTAGATGTCACCCTTTCAATTAACATTTGCACCAGATCCACATCATAGGCCCTGTGCACACGCTGCATTAATCTCACATTTTTGAAAATCCTGATGCAAAGTCAGTGAGAATCCTGATGTCTTGTGCACACGTTATGTCCTGGCAGATTTGGGGCAGAAAATAATCTGCAGCGTCAATTCTTTCTGCGATTTTCCAGTATTTCACCCCAGAACGCTAGAAAAGCTCAAATAAAAACACATCAGAAATGCACGGTTTTGCCGCTGCAGGTTTCCTGCCAAGAGATGAGGAAATGGTGCAGAAATTTCTGCAAGCAAATACTGAAGAAGGTGTGCACATGGCCGAATGCTCCACATTGTGCAGCGGCTTCTGCTGCAGAGGTTGTGGGATCACAAGCAGCCGACCCCTGACGATCAGTGATTGGTCTCTTCAGCTGCAGTGACACATCCTATAATAATCGTCAGGTTCCACAAAACAAAAGTCACTGCAAAGTGTTTATAAGATAAATATCCATAAGAGTTTTCCTCAATTTCCTCTCCGCCATAAAGTGATGGAGTCACCGCCCAGCACCACTCGCCACATAAGAGCGTCTGTCCCTCAGGACTTAGCAGCGACACTTCTGAGGCCGGACTAATAACAGAAAGATACAAAGAGGCGGAGCTGGACTATTATGGGGCGTGTGCTGATCACCGGGGCGGGTCCCACATCACAGGAGCACGGCCAATCAGAGAAGAAGGCGTGCCATAGAGAACCTCGCGTCCACCAGGAAAGCAGTAAGGGAAGCACAATAGCTCCGTCTCTCCATTGTCACATGGAAACAGTTGCTGTCATTTCCGCGTTGTAAATCCTCCTGAGAAGAACGGCGGCCGCTAACTCCTGAGGGGCAGACACTCATGTGGGGGGTGACCGGCGCTGTGAGGTCATAACCTCTTCTGGGGAGAGTCAGTGGAGAAACACTTATGGCTGTTGCTGCTTATTATTATACACTGTCCAGGTCTAACTTTAGGTCTGAAGCCACAGGGGAACCTAATTATTGGGGGGATGAGTAATTATGCAACAGCTAAAGGGACGGAATTTTCTCACCCCATCAATAGTTGATGGTCAAGGGCAGGGACATCGGTAGAGTCAAAGATCAGGGGACTGCGCGGGGAGATCCTGCTGTATACATTATGTATATGGTAGGTGTATGGTGGTATTATTGGTCTTTGTACAATGTGTGTGTTTTGTAGAGGTAATGGATTGGTCATATAAAATTATGGATTACCCAAAAAAGGGGGAAATACCACAAATTTGCAGGGTGGGTAGAGGACCCCTTCAGCTACAAAATCTATATCATGACTTTTTGATTAGACCTTCAAAACAGGAGATTTCAGTACCGGAGGTTAGGAGAGCCTGGTTCTCGAGCCCACCAACCGAAAATTTTGAGACACCTCTTGGGCGGTGGCTTAGATGTTCTCTAGGCACCCTTAAAGTTTGGGGACAATGGGGACTTGGATGGCAGAGAAACAGACCCAGGAAGGGGGTCCTACCTATAGGCCTAACATGGCGGTGATCGAGCTGCCTCACTTCTCGGGGAATGCATTCGAGGAGGATACAGGACTGGATGTATCACATTTGTCTGTACATACAAGCGCGTAATGCATTTAATGGTAAAGCCTCCCTTCACCCTGGCACAGAAAAGTGCCCTCCGCTGCCTCCACCTGAGACCTGTGCACTGGTTCTTCCAACATCGCACATGTCCTCCACAGCGGCACAGGGACGACAGACGCACGTCTAATCCAGACCTCCATAGCTTCTGACTTACCATAGGGCTGTGGAGGCAGAAGGAGCAGAACGCCGGCCTCAGTGTGGGGGGAAACAGAGGGGACAGGTAGGACGAGTCTACATGTGACATGTCAGTGCCGGGGCAGAGAGCGGCCACATCACTGAGGTCCACAGGACGGGGAGCGTCACAGCCGGCAACACCAGCTCAGACATTTATATGTACGAGGGTAAGGAAAAGATGGAAGTAACGGATGGAAGCGATAATAAAAGAGGAGAATCAGGAAAATTACACATCTGCTTCCTAAATCATTAAGCAGAGGTGTGTAGGCTGCGATATTCCCCGGTGCTCAGCCGGACTCTGCACAGGAGCAGCTGCGCCATCACCGGACGCTTCTGCTGTGATGTGGACGGCGGATAAAGCTTTACTGCAAGCACCGGAGACTCAAACACAATACCACACTCCCGCCCGACCATCATCACCCGCCTGTCATCATTACACACCTGTGATAACCTCTCCTGGTTTCTCCTCCTTCCCGTCACTCACACTCGGCTGATCCCCCCTCATCAACGCTTCTTCTTCATCCTCCACTTTAATATTAGTGGGATCTTCCCCCTGATATATCAGATGCAACAATCAGCACAATACAAGAAACCACCAATATCTATGACACCTACGACCGCAGGAGCAGAAATGTGCCCCTTATACAGATCCGGTCCAGGGCTCAGCGCCATCTACCTGATGAGTCTCCGGGACATTGTGCTTCTCCTCTGGACAGTCCTGGGGATACAGAGGACGGGGACATCTCTCTGGGGGATTTCTCCTCCTGGATCCATCTGTAGGAAACACTCAGTGATGGAATAGATAAAAATAGAAGCGCTTATGCTGTATAGTTCTACAGCATAGGCAATTATTTACAAGGCATCTAAAAGAGCCTGTTTGTATTTGTGTTTGTAGGATACATTTTTTAATTTTTCCAGAGGATCTCAACCTACTCGGGACTAAAATGTTTTTTACAGTTTGTGCCCTTCGGTATGTAATCCCCGAATGTTGCGGTATAATCTTATTCAAAACTGGATCTCCCTGTAGGATATACCAGTGTTTATTCAGGATCTTCTTTATCATCAAGTTCTCCGTACTGAAAGTCGTAATGAAATTGGATGAAAAATTTGATGTTATCCCTGAAGAAGAGGATTTATTATTATTTGGTTGTATTAGATTAATTTGTTCTAGATTTCTTGTAGCCATGTAGGCTTTTTTAACCAGCCCAGTGGGATATTTTTCTCCAAGAATTTTTTCTTTAGTAATTCTGCCTGTAGTTTGAAACCCTCATCACCAATTAGACCAATTAGCGCCCCTCACCCTCAGAAAGACCAAACACAGAGTAAAACAGCCCTGGCTCACATCCCAAACTCTACTTCTTCAGCGATGCTCCAGGAGCGCCGAACGCCTATGGAGGAAAACCCGCACACCAGAAAACTTCATCCACTACAAGTTCATGTTAAGGACCTATAACTATTCCCTTCACCTCACCAAACAGACCTACTTCACCACCCTTATCTCCTCACTAGCCAACAATCCAAAAAAGCTCTTTGACACCTTTCACTCCCTCCTCAGTCCCAAAGTACAGACCCCTGTCACAGCCCTTCATGCTGATGACCTGGCCTCGCATTTCACAGAGAAAATTAAAAACATCCGCCAAGAGATCAGCTCCCAGCCACCAAGCCCTGTGAATCCCATCCCTCCCCATATCCCATCCAGCTCACTCTCCACATTTGACCCAGTCACAGAGGAGGAAGTCTCCAGGCTCCTATCCTCCTCTCGTCCTACCACTTGCCCTACTGATCCCTTCCCCACACCTCTACTCCAGTCCCTCTCTCCAGTTGTCACCACTCACCTAACTAAAATCTTCAATCTCTCTCTCTCTTCGGGTATCTTCCCCTGTTCCCTCAAACACTCTATCATTACTCCATTATTAAAAAAACCTTCTCTCGATCCGTCCTGCACAAGCAACTACAGACCAGTCTCCAATCTCCCCTTCATCTCCAAACTCTTGGAGCGCCTGGTCTACTCTCGTCTCACCCGCTACCTTTCCACTCACTCTCTTCTAGATCCTTTACAGTCTGGCTTTCGCCCTTTACACTCAACAGAAACTGCCCTTGTCAAAGTGACCAATGACCTATTGACAGCAAAACGTAACGGTGACCACTCTCTGCTTATTCTTCTTGACCTCTCTGCCGCCTTCGACCACTGTTGACCACCATCTCCTTCTCTCTATGCTCCATTCTATCGGCCTAAAGGACACTGTGCTTTCCTGGTTCTCATCCTATCTTTCTGGCCGCTCATTCAGTGTATCATTTGCTGGCTCCACATCTTTTCCTCTATCTCTCACTGTTGGGGTCCCTCAAGGTTCAGTCCTTGGCCCTCTTCTTTTCTCCCTCTACACTGCCCCAATTGGTCAGACCATCAGCAGATTTGGCTTTCAGTACCATCTTTATGCTGATGACACACAGCTATACACCTCCTCCCCTGAGCTCACCCCCGCTGTACTACAGAACACAAGTGACTGCCTGACTGCAGTGTGTAACATCATGTCTGCTCTCTATCTGAAACTTAACCTTTCCAAAACTGAACTTCTTCTTTTCCCTCTATCTTCCAACTTTCCTCAACCTGACATCTCCCTCTCTGTGTGTGGCACAACGATAAGTCCTAGGCCGCAAGCCCGCTGCCTGGGGGTTATACTTGACACTGATCTCTCCTTCACCTCCCACATACAATCTCTTGCCCGCACCTGCCGCTTGCACCTCAAGAACATCTCTAGAATCCGCCCCTTTCTCACTATGGAAACGACAAAAACCCTCACCGTGGCCCTGATCCACTCTCGCTTGGACTACTGTAACTCTCTATTAATTGGTCTCCCCCTAACTAGACTCTCTCCTCTACAGTCCATCCTTAATGCAGCAGCCAGGGTCACCTATCTGGCCAACCGCTACTCGGATGCCTCTGCTCTGTGCCAGTCATTGCACTGGCTGCCCATATATCATAGGATCCAATTCAAACTGCTTGTTCTCACCCACAAAGCTCTCCACAGTGCAGCACCCCCCTACATCTCCAACCTCCTCTCTGTCTATCAGTCCACCCGTTCTCTACGCTCTGCAAGCGACTTTCGTCTAACATCCACACTAATTCGAACCTCCCACTCCCGGATCCAAGACTTCTTCCGAGCTGCACCAACCCTCTGGAACGCTCTACCCCAAGAAGTTAGGACAAATCACAACTTACTCAGCTTCAGACGCACCCTAAAGACGCATCTTTTTAGGGCGGCCTATCACACTCCCTAATCAGATTCGATTCACATAGTCCCTCTACAACCTCTCACAACATAACCCCACGTCAAACTCCATGGCACCCAAAGGCATCTCAAGGCTCGGGCCCACTGGTCCAGGAAACCATTATCCAGCCCCATTTCTGTGAGATGGTTGGATTGTCATTGTAAATAAGCACTTGAACCTTGCCTCTCCCCCATCTCATTGTAGATTGTAAGCTCTCACGAGCAGGGTTGTATTTTTTTTTCCCTCTAAATATTGTATTTCTATAACTGTTACTTGTTTGTATATGATCCTCCTGAATTGTAAAGCGCTGCGGAATATGTTGGCGCTATAGAAATAAAGATTATTATTATTATTATTATTATTATCACGTGTGCAATTCTTTAGAATCCTCTTATATTGGTTTTTAGGGATGTTCATAGGAAATTTATTATAGTGGTTACTAGAAAAATATATAAACCCATTGCAATCGACCTTTTTATAAAAAGGTTTGTGTGAAAATCCTTTTATTGGCATGAAATAGTGTCAGATCTAAAAAATCAATGCTCATTCTACTTTCTAATGGGGTGAAAGAAAGTCCCCACTTGTTTTCATTAAGGGTTTTTAAAAATGAAGTTGCCAAGTTATCTTTATTATCCCAGATAAATATAAGGTTATCGATATATCTTTTATATGTGGCGCCCCTGTGGTTAGGCACTACAGGGGAATACAGCACCTTAACAGCAAGGTGCAGTGCTCTTTGGTTACAGGTAAAAGAGAGAAGAAATGCAGAGTCTTATATTAGATTGAATAACATTGACTCAGCAGCCCCTACCTTCATATTCCTAGGACTGTTTATATAGTAGGTCCATAAGGGGGTGGAGCCTGGCTGAGCGTGAGACGCGACGTGATTGACAGGACGACTCAGTGACAGTCAGTTAACAGTCAGTCAGTAAGGAGTGACAAGAAGAGACAAGAGTAAATTGATGACTGAAAGAAGGGCTAGAAATAACATAGGCCCGACGTCCTGAGCGAGGGTACCCCAAAAAGAAAAGAAAGGCACAGGAAAAGGGGTAACCCAGACAGAAAGGGGACACTTTAGATCTGGCGAGAGCCGGCTGAAGTGTTCAGGTCGACACCGGTATAATAGGTTTATCTCCAAGGAGTCCCGGCACCCATCAAGAGTCTGACTACTAACCCCAAGCCGAGTTCACAACGCTGTTGCGGGATAAAGAAACCGTGCAGCATCAGACCCCGGGGAAAACCAGTGACGAGACTAACGAGTGGGTTAAAGAGGGAGTCACAGAGCCTTCAGAGCAAAGACCGAGAAAGAGACAAGGAAAGGTTACCTCAGAGAGAGACTCTGTCATTAAATCTCCTCTGAAACTTGTGACCATTGGCCTTCTGGTAACCGAGCTGTTTCTGCTGTGTACTGTGCAAAACAAACCAGATGCCATTAAAAAGGACTTGTTTAAACTGATGTGGACTCGGTGTGTCGTCTCTCCGTCGTTCGACAGGACCCTGCGACGTCAGAGAAGAAGGCAGCCATCACCGCTCGGTCGCTTCCCTCCTGGTCAGCGACCCGCCGCCCTGAGGTAAAATATCTCCACCTGTGGGGAGCTGAGAGATCTTAAGCTGCCGTCACCATCGCCTCAGAGGTCGGCCGCGAGCAGCGCTGGTGTATCCCGCTTACCAGACACCACAGGTGGCGTCACGTATATCCCCCAAATCATCCCTGTACCCCATTCCACAGCCGCAGAGTGAGCGCCCGGGGCACGAAGCCGGGACCGCCCACCTGTGATAACCCCATCGAGAGTAAAGTATCCGTAGTCCAAGCGCCAGAGTACCCCCCTATCGAAAACCCTGATGGTCGACTCATATACAGTATAATGTTTTGTGCAAAACTTGAATTATAAATATGAAGGAGTTCAAAAATACCCATAAAAAGGTTGGCGTAAGTGGGTGCGACTTTCAAGCTCATCGCGGTACCGGACCATATCATATAATCCAAAAAAGTGAAAAAATTGTTACCGCATTTTTCGCTTTATAAGACGCACCCCCAAATTTGGTGAAGGAATAGAGAATTTTTTAATAAATGGGGTCCGTCTTATAATGCCAGTGTCCGTCTAACAAATCGTAGTGTATATGTCCCTCATAGCCCCCATCCTAAAATTAGCCCCCTTAATCTGGATATGGCTACGTTATATTGAATATAGCCACCTTGTGCTGGCACACGTCCCCCAGTGATGCACATGTCCCTTATGGCTGGCACACAGCCCCCAGTGATGCCACATGTCCCCTATGGCTGGCACACGTCCTCTATGGCTGGCAGACGGCCCACTGTGGCTGGACCGCTGATGGTACATATAATCCAAAAAAGTGAAAAAATTGTTACCGCATTTTTCGCTTTATAAGACACCCCCCCAAATTTGGTGAAGGAAGAGAGAATTTTTAATAAATGGGGTCCGTCTTATAATGCCAGTGTCGGTCTAACAAATCATATAGTGTATATGTCCCTCATAGCCCCCCCATCTTAAAATTAGCCCCCTTAATCTGGATATGGCCACCTTATATTGAATATAGCCCGCTTGTGCTGGCACACGTCCCCCAGTGATGCCACATGTCCCTTATGGCTGGCACACGGCCCCCTGTGGCTGGTACACGGCCCCCAGTAATGCCACATGTCCCCTATGGCTGGCACACGGCCCCCTGTGGCTGGCACACTGCCCACTGTGGCTGGCACACATCACCCTGTGTTAGATATCGCCCGCATGCTGCTGCTTTTAGTAAAACTCTTTCCTTACCTTCTCCAGCGCTGTCCTCCCTCGTGTCTCCCTATGTGTGGTTGAGCTCCGGCCTCCAGCACTGCCCTCCCTGGTGTTTCCCTCCCTGTGGTTGAGCTCCAGCCTCCTGCACTGTAGCACTTCCTGGTTCTCCATGCGGTCATGTGATCGGCACGGCAGAGTGATATCTCTGCGTACCTGATCACAGCAAAGGGAGGGAGACCGGGGAGACACGCTGGAGGAGGTAAGGAAAAAGTTTTTTATTTTACTATGAGCAGCAGCATGGGGGCCATATCTAACACAGGGCGGGCATGTGCGATCAAAGGGGAGCACAGGCACATATAATATGCGCCGCTCCCCCAGCCCATCGCCGCGGTGCGGTTTCAGCACCATGGTGATGTACAGCGGCTGTGCATATTATATGAGCGGGAGCAGGAGATCAAAGGCTGCAGCGGTCACCAGCCTCTACCAGCCTCCCTCAAGCCCCCCTCACCGCTCCAGAGCGGCCCCCACCTTCTCCGGACCCTGCAGTATATAATCCGTATATTCGGATTATAACACGCACCCCCTACTTTCCCCCAAAATTTGGGGGAACAAAAGTGCGTCTTATAAAGCGAAAAATACGATATATAGAATAAACCACATTCCTTTTAAAATGAAGTTTTTCTGCTCAGTCGGTAATCTCTCATCCATATTAACAAATTCAGTGAAGCATAATAGCCCAAGTTCATGGGCAATGTTAGTGTATAGGGAAGAAACATCTACCGTAATGAAAACATAGGAGCTTTCCCAAGTGTTATTTTTCACCAATTCAATAAGTTGTGTCGAGTCCCTTAAATGACTCCTGAGATTGACTACATGGGGTTGCATTATATTGTCTATATAACAGGCTATGTTTGCAGTCAGGGAATCAATTCCTGATATGATTGGTCTGCCTGGGGAATTAATAGGGTCTTTATGAACCTTTGGCATATGGTATAAAAGAAGGGAATTTTGTTTACTTACCGTAAATTCCTTTTCTTCTAGCTCTAATTGGGAGACCCAGACAATTGGGTGTATAGGCTATGCCTCCGGAGGCAGCACAAAGTATTACACTCAAAAGTGTTAAGCCCCTCCCCTTCTGCCTATACACTCCCCGTGCTCCCACGGGCTCCTCAGTTTGGTGCAAAAGCAAGAAGGAGGAAAAAGAATTATAAACTGGTCTAAAGTAACTTCAATCCGAAGGAATATCGGAGAACTGAAACCATTCAACATGAACAACATGTGTATACAAAAACAGGGGCGGGTGCTGGGTCTCCCAATTAGAGCTAGAAGAAAAGGAATTTACGGTAAGTAAACAAAATTCCCTTCTTCTTTGTCGCTCTATTGGGAGACCCAGACAATTGGGACGTCCAAAAGCAGTCCCTGGGTGGGTAAAATAATACCTCGTAAAAAAGCCGTAAAACGGCCTCTTCCTACAGGTGGGCAACCGCCGCCTGAAGGACTCGTCTACCTAGGCTGGCATCCGCCGAAGCATAGGTATGCACCTGATAGTGCTTTGTGAAAGTGTGCAGGCTCGACCAGGTAGCCGCCTGGCACACCTGCTGAGCCGTAGCCTGGTGCCTCAAAGCCCAGGACGCGCCCACGGCTCTGGTAGAATGGGCCTTCAGTCCTGAGGGAACCGGAAGCCCCGAGGAACGGTAAGCTTCGAGAATTGGTTCCTTGATCCACCGAGCCAGGGTTGATTTGGAAGCCTGTGACCCTTTACGCTGGCCAGCGACAAGGACAAAGAGTGCATCCGAGCGGCGCAGGGGCGCCGTACGAGAAATGTAGAGTCTGAGTGCTCTCACCAGATCTAACAAGTGCAAATCCTTTTCACATTGGTGAACTGGATGAGGACAAAAAGAAGGTAAGGAGATATCCTGATTGAGATGAAAGGGGGATACCACCTTAGGGAGAAATTCCGGAACCGGACGCAGAACCACCTTGTCCTGGTGAAACACCAGGAAAGGGGCTTTGCATGACAGCGCTGCTAGCTCAGACACTCTCCGAAGTGAAGTGACTGCAACTAGAAAGACCACTTTCTGCGAAAGGCGTGAAAGAGAAATATCCCTCATTGGCTCGAATGGTGGTTTCTGAAGAACCGTCAGTACCCTGTTCAGATCCCAGGGTTCTAACGGCCGCTTGTAAGGAGGGACGATGTGACAAACCCCCTGCAGGAACGTGCGTACCTGTGGAAGTCTGGCTAAGCGCTTCTGGAAAAACACAGAGAGCGCCGAGACTTGTCCCTTAAGGGAGCTGAGCGACAAACCCTTTTCCAGTCCAGATTGAAGGAAGGACATAAAAGTGGGCAAAGCAAAGGGCCAGGGAGAAATACCCTGAGCAGAGCACCACGACAGGAAAATTTTCCACGTCCTGTGGTAGATCTTGGCGGACGTTGGTTTCCTAGCCTGTCTCATAGTGGCAATGACGTCTTGAGATAACCCTGAAGCCGCTAGTATCCAGGACTCAATGGCCACACAGTCAGGTTGAGGGCCGCAGAATTCAGATGGAAAAACGGCCCTTGAGATAGCAAGTCTGGTCGGTCTGGTAGTGCCCACGGTTGGCCGACCGTGAGATGCCACAGATCCGGGTACCACGACCGCCTCGGCCAGTCTGGAGCGACGAGGATGACGCGGCGGCAGTCGGCCCTGATCTTGCGTAACACTCTGGGCAACAGTGCCAGCGGAGGAAATACATAAGGGAGCTGAAACTGCGACCAATCCTGAACTAAGGCGTCTGCCGCCAGAGCTCTGGGATCTTGAGACCGTGCCATGAACGCTGGTACCTTGTTGTTGTGCCGGGACGCCATGAGATCGACGTCCGGCACCCCCCAGCGGCGACAGATCTCCTGAAACACGTCCGGGTGAAGGGACCATTCCCCTGCGTCCATTCCCTGGCGACTGAGATAATCTGCTTCCCAGTTTTCCACGCCTGGAATGTGAACTGCGGAGATGGTGGAGGCCGTGGCTTCCACCCACAGTAGAATCCGCCGGACTTCCTGGAAGGCTTGCCGACTGCGTGTGCCGCCTTGGTGGTTGATGTATGCCACCGAGGTGGAATTGTCTGACTGAATTCTGATCTGCTTGCCTTCCAGCCACTGCTGGAACGCTTTCAGGGCAAGATACACTGCTCGTATTTCCAGAACATTGATCTGAAGCGAGGACTCTTGCTGGGTCCACGTACCCTGAGCCCTGTGGTGGAGAAAAACCGCTCCCCACCCTGACAGACTCGCGTCCGTCGTGACCACCTCCCAGGATGGGGGTAGGAAGGATTTCCCTTTCGATAATGAAGTGGGAAGAAGCCACCACCGAAGGGAAGCTTTGGTCGCCTGCGAGAGGGAGACGTTCCTGTCGAGGGACGTCGGCTTCCTGTCCCATTTGCGAAGGATGTCCCATTGAAGAGGACGCAGGTGAAACTGCGCGAAAGGAACTGCCTCCATTGCTGCCACCATCTTCCCCAGGAAGTGCATGAGGCGTCTTAAGGTGTGTGACCGACCTTGAAGGAGAGCTTGTACCCCTGTCTGTAGTGACCGCTGCTTGATCAGCGGAAGCTTCACTATCGCTGAGAGGGTATGAAACTCCATGCCAAGGTATGTCAGCGATTGGGCCGGTGTCAGATTTGACTTTTGAAAATTGATGATCCACCCGAAACTCTGGAGAGTCTCCAGGGTAGCGTCGAGGCTGTGTTGGCATGCCTCTAGAGAGGGTGCCTTGATCAACAGATCGTCCAAGTACGGGATCACCGAGTGACCCTGAGAGTGGAGGACCGCTACTACAGTAGCCATAACCTTGGTGAAAACCCGTGGGGCTGTTGCCAGGCCGAACGGCAGTGCCGCGGACTGCAGGTGTTCGTTCCCTATGGCGAAGCGCAAGAAGCGCTGGTGCTCTGGAGCAATCGGTACGTGGAGATAAGCATCCTTGATATCGATCGATGCAAGGAAATCTCCCTGGGACATTGAGGCGATGACGGAGCGGAGGGATTCCATCCGGAACCTCCTGGTCTTTACGTGTTTGTTGAGAAGTTTCAGGTCCAGGACAGGTCGAAAAGACCCGTCTTTCTTTGGGACTACAAACAAGTTGGAGTAAAAACCGTGGCCCTGCTGCTGCAGAGGAACAGGGACCACCACTCCTTCTGCCTTCAGAATGCCCAGCGCCTGCAGAAGAGCCTCGGCTCGCTCGGGAGGCGGGGATGACCTGAAGAATCGAGTCGGGGGACGAGAGGTGAACTCTATCTTGTAACCGTGAGACAGAATGTCTCTCACCCAACGGTCTTTTACCCGTGGCAGCCAGGTGTCGCAAAAGCGGGAGAGCCTGCCACCGACCGAGGATGCGGAGTGAGGATGCCGAAAGTCATGAGGAAGCCGCTTTGGTAGCGGCACCTCCGGTGGTCTGTTTGGGACGTGACTTAGACCGCCATGCATCAGAGTTCCTTTGATCTTTCTGAGGCCTTTTGGACGAGGAGAATTGGGACCTGCCCGCGCCCCGAAAGGACCGAAACCTCGACTGCCCCCTCCTCTGTTGGGGTATGTTCGGTTTGGGCTGGGGTAAGGATGTATCCTTTCCCTTGGATTGTTTGATGATTTCATCTAAACGCTCGCCAAACAATCGTTCGCCCGAAATTGGCAAACTAGTTAAGCGCTTTTTGGAAACAGAATCTGCCTTCCATTCCCGTAGCCACAAGGCCCTGCGGAGTACCACCGAATTGGCGGCTGCAACCGCCGTACGGCTCGCAGAGTCCAGGATAGCATTCATAGCGTAAGACGCAAATGCCGACGTCTGAGTGGTTATGGACGCCACCTGTGGCGTGGATGTGCGTGTGGCTGCGTCAATTTGCGCTTGACCTGCTGAGATAGCTTGTAGTGCCCATACGGCTGCGAATGCTGGGGCAAAAGAAGCGCCGATAGCTTCATAGATGGATTTCAACCAGAGCTCCATCTGCCTGTCAGTGGCATCTTTGAGTGAAGCCCCATCTTCCACTGCAAGTATGGATCTAGCTGCCAGTCTGGAGATTGGAGGATCCACCTTGGGACACTGAGTCCAGCCCTTGACCACGTCAGGGGGGAAAGGGTAACGTGTATCCTTAAGGCGCTTAGAAAAACACTTATCTGGACAAGCATGGTGATTCTGGACTGCCTCTCTGAAATCAGAGTGGTCCAGAAACATACTCGGTGTACGCTTGGGAAACCTGAAACGGAATTTCTCCTGCTGAGAAGCTGACTCCTCCGCCGGAGGAGCTGAGGGAGAAATATCCAACATACGATTGATGGACGCAATAAGGTCGTTCACTATGGCGTCCCCGTCCGGAGTATCAAGATTGAGAGCGGCCTCAGGATCAGAATCCTGATCAGCTACTTCCGCGTCATCGACCAGCGATTCCCCTCGCTGAGACCCTGAACAATATGATGATGTCGAGGGAAAATCTAAGCGAGCTCGCTTAGTCGGTCTGGGGCTGGGGTCTGTGTCAGAACCCTCAGCTTGGGATCCATGAGATACCCCGGGAGGACATTGTTGGTCCAGCAGAGGTGGGCCCGGGAACAAAGAATCAACAGAGTCCCTGTGCTGAGATACCGGCCTGGACTGCAAGGCTTCTAGTATCTTAGGCTACTTTCACACTTGCGTTGAACGGTATCCGTTGCATTGCGTTGTGTAACGGATGCAACGGATGTGTTGCATATAGTGACACAACGGATGCAACGGATGCTGCAAAACAACGCAATTCGTTTTGATTTTTTTTTTTTTTTTTTCCCGGTTTTACCAGCGGCAGACTATAGTGAACGATCAGCTGATCGTTCCCTGCAGCCGGCCGCTGGGTGATCAGCTGATTGCTCCCAGTAGCCGGCCGCCGGGTGATCAGCTGATCGCTCCCGCCCGCCGGGTGATCAGCTGATCGCTCCCGCCCGCCGGGTGATCAGCTGATCGCTCCCGCCCGCCGGGTGATCAGCTGATCGCTCCCGCCCGCCGGGTGATCAGCTGATCGCTCCCGCCCGCCGGGTGATCAGCTGATCGCTCCCGCCCGCCGGGTGATCAGCTGATCGCTCCCGCCTGCCGGGTGATCAGCTGATCGCTCCCTGCAGCCGGCTGCCGGGTGATCAGCTGATCGCTCCCGGCCGCCGGGTGATCAGCTGATCGCTCCCGGCCGCCGGGTGATCAGCTGATCGCTCCCTGCAGCCGGCTGCCGGGTGATCAGCTGATCGCTCCCGGCCGCCGGGTGATCAGCTGATCGCTGTCACTTGCCGGCGCCCGGGCATGCCGGCGGGCGGGCGCTCAGCTGAGCGCTGTGACTTGCCGGCGGCCGGGCATGCCGGTGGCCGGTCATTCAGCTGAGCGCTGTCGCTTGCCGACGGCCGGGCGCTCAGCTGAACGTTCGGCCACCGCGAGCCAAAATAAAGTTTGATTTAAAAAAAAAAAAAAAAAAGAGCATGCGCAGTGAAATCCAGAGGATTCCGCTGCTCAAAATAACGTTACATGCTGCGTTCCTCCCGCTGGGCGGAAGCAACGGAGCGTCGCCCAGCGGAAGCAACGCAGCTCCTTTTGGTACAATCCGTCAACCATACAAGTCTATGGGAAACAGCGGAATCCGTTAACGGATTCCGCTGTTTCCCAAAAGGGCGGATTGTAACGGAAGGAAAATAACGCAAGTGTGAAAGTACCCTTAGACATAGTCTCAGAGAGTTTTGCAAACTCCGTCCCTGTCACCTGAACAGTGTTAGCAGGTGGCTCCCCCTGGGCCCCCCCTAGCAGAGGCTCTGGCTGAGCAAGTGCCACAGGGGCCGAACAGTGCAGACAATGAGGGTCAGTGGAACCTGCCGGTAGCGGGGTCGTACATGCGGCGCAGGCAACATAATAAGCCTGTGTTTTGGCACCCCTGCCTTTCGTGGGCGCCATGCTATTATCTTCCCTGAGCAACACAATAGGGTATATAGCCAGAAATCAACTGTGCACTATACAGTGTAAAATAAACATATAATGTTACACTACTGTACAATGGGGCTAGCACCACAGGTGCTGCTTACCACCCGCTTAAAGCGGTTGTGAGGCCACCAGAGTCCCTGCCTGGGTCTCCCAGACTTTGTCCCCCTCTGCAGCGTCCGAGGAGCTGACAGGAATGCGTTCTGAGGAGAGGAGGAAGCCGTGGGCGTGACCCAGAAAGTGCGGGAACTGGTGCCTGCACTGTGCACAGTGAGAGGGGTGGAGTATGCAAAGCATGCTCCAGCCCTCAGTGCTGCTCGTTCTATGCAGCGTCCCGCCCTTCCCCTGCCTGTCAGGGCTATGGGCGGGAGGAAAGGAAACTAGGCCGCAAGAAGCCGGGGACTCTAGTAATAAACGCGGCCGCCGTAAAAGCGCTGCCCGCGTGGAAGTCCCCGGCGCACTACAAGTCCCAGCCGCGCCGCAGTATTTCCAAGGCAGCGGCGGTCAGCGCGGCAGTCCCTATACATAAACACACTCAGCAACGCTGAGTGTGTAATGGCACATATTAACCCGGTCAGTTCCACGGTCCCCGGTGCACTAGCACACCCAGCCAAGCTGGAGTGTTGCTGTGCGCGGTCCCCACGGGGACACAGAGTACCTCCAAGTAGCAGGGCCATGTCCCTGAACGATACCCGGCTCCTATCCAGCAGGCTCCACAGGAGTTGTGGATGAAGCACGGTCTCATGTGCCTGAAGACCGACAGGATCCCACTTCCACCAGAACCCTGAGGGGGATGGGGAAGGAAAACAGCATGTGGGCTCCAGCCTCCGTACCCGCAATGGATACCTCAACCTTAACAACACCGCCGACAAAAGTGGGGTGAGAAGGGAGCATGCTGGGGGCCCTATATGGGCCCACTTTTCTTCCATCCGACATAGTCAGCAGCTGCTGCTGACCAATCTGTGGAGCTGTGCGTGCGTGTCTGACCTCCTTCGCACAAAGCAACAAACTGAGGAGCCCGTGGGAGCACGGGGAGTGTATAGGCAGAAGGGGAGGGGCTTAACACTTTTGAGTGTAATACTTTGTGCGGCCTCCGGAGGCATAGCCTATACACCCAATTGTCTGGGTCTCCCAATAGAGCGACAAAGAAACGCTATTTTAGGATTTTTCACATCTACAAACGTTTCCTCCGTTTGGGTGAGAATCTTTGAAGTAAATGCTTTGTTGATCAAATTGATATATTTGTCAACAGGTTTTTCATATTCAACGACATCTACTCTTGTATAATTTTTGGTATTGGATAATAAATGTATTGCCTCTTATGTATTTATCTTGTATCACAACTCCTCCCCCTTTATCTGTGGCTTTGATTACTATATCTTTATTATGTTTTAGAAAAAAAAGTGCCTCTTTCTCCTTTGTTCCAATTATGGTTGACCTTCAGTCTGTTTAGGGCAATTTTTTTTAAATCATCAAGGACCAGATCACAAAATGTTTGTAAATGGTGACCCTTACTCTCAATAGGATAAAATTAGTGTGTAAAAAGGATCCTCTTTGATAGATCGAGTTGTCTCGGGGTTTTAAGGCGAAATGTCTCAATGTAATTTTCCTTACAAAATTCTGAAATTCCAAATATAGTTCAAAATCGTTGGAGAAATTAGAGGGACAAAAATAAAGTCCTTTCTCCTCATTGGAGGATAATGAGTGGGAAGAGAGATTGAAAATGGCCTTTTTATTTGTATATTGATTTTAGTTATATGTGCCTATGTCTTTTCTGCTGCACTTTTGTGCCGGCTCTGCAGCCTCTGAATCGGTTTTCCTTTTGGATGCTTTTGGTGTTAGATCTTTCGTGATCGTATTTACCCCTACGTTTTTTTACCGGGGGTAAAAAAAAAAAAAAAGGCACACAAAAGTTGTTTTTATTGGAGTTGTCAATTACTATACAGGAGTTGTTTTTATCAGACATGTCAATCATTGTATTATTAGAGGCATTACTTTTATAGGTTTCAGATAAGGGTACAGATATCGCACCAGTTTGTTGGGAATCAGGTAATGGACAATCATCTTCATGCAAATAAAAAATCCAGAAGATCAATTAAATCTTTATCAGAGGAAGTATTAGTGGCAGCTGGATTGATGGTTCCATTAATCATGATTCTATTGTTAAGCGGGCTTTACACGAGACGACTGATCGTGCGATGCATCGTCGGGGTCACGGTTTTCGTGACGCACATCCGGCATCGTACACGACGTCGTCTCTTGTAACACCTCCTAGCGACGCAGTATCGCTCATAAATCGTGAGTCGTGTACTCGTCGCTAGGTTTAAAAAAAATGGCGGCGGTTGTTCATCGTTTCCGTGGCATCACACGTTGCTCCGTGTGACACCACGGGAATGATGAACAGCAGCTTTACCTGCCTCCCACGGCACCCGACGGCTAAATGGAAGGAAGGAGGTGGGCGGGATGTTTACATCCCGCTCATCTCCGCCCCTCCGCTTCTATTGGCCGGCTGCCATGTGACACCGAACGTCCCTCCCACTCCAGGAAGTGGACGTTCGTCGCCCACAGCGAGGTCGTCCGGAAGGTAAGTACGTGTGACGGGGGTTAAACGAGTTTGTGCGCCACGGGCAACTAATTGCCCGTGACGGAAAAACGACGGGGGCGGGTACGATCGATCGTGCTATCGCACAATCGGTCGTATCGTGTAAAGCAGGCTTTAGTGTTAATGGCATTATCAAAGGCCTCCCTCTCTGTGCTAATTTTATTGATCTGGGCTGTAATGGCTGCCAGTTCTTTGCGTGTGTACTCTAAATCCACTTCATGACTTTCAGAGTTTACCGTATTTGTGTTTGTAGGGTTGTCAGAAAATACTTCATTGATCAGATCTATTTTTGGATCTGCCTGACTTAATGAGACAGATGGATCTTTTTATTTACATCAGGTGTTACCTGTATAGAACCGGATCTTTTTTGTTCTATACTCTTTTTATGGAATTTACTGTTAAATTCTCTGAGCTACTAATATGCCTATTTTTATTCTGGAAGGGCGGTTTCTTTGTGAAACCTTTTGTTGTGGTTTATTTGTATGGATGCGATCCTGACGATCTTGTTGCAATTTTTTTGATTTATTCATAATTGTATCATGTTCAATTTGTGTCAATTTTGTATTTATCGCAGAGTTCAGAATTTTGAACTCTGGATGAAGATCATTGGAATGATAATCCATCTTATTATATATTTTTTTACATATATATATATATATATATATATATATATATATATATATAAATATAAAGAATTATTTATTATGACCTATATTTATTAATTGAGATGTATTGAATTTGTACGATATACACCCTATGACGTTGCTTTTTATTTGACTATATGTTGTTCCCGCCGTTTTTTTCAAACTGGTGGGTTGTCCTATGATGTGTATGACCTAAGGTATTTATATCCATGTATGTGTTTTACCTTTAATATCTTCTGTTTTATTATTATATTGTCCTGAGGAAAAGGGCAGAGACCCCTGAAACGCGTAGACTTATTCATGCTGCTTAATAAATTACTTGGAATATTAACTTTTGGATTGAATGGTGACAAGCGCGGCGATGATCCCCGATTTCCTTTAGAAGATTTTAGATTCCAGGAGTAAACAGAGGAGTAGTCAGGTCACGATCCGGGGTCAGAAATCCAGGAAGGTACTTAGTGAATACAGGGAGCAAACGAAGGCGTGGTCAGGTAACGGTCCGAGGTCAGAATACAAGGAGAACACGTCAAGAATAGGGAGCAGGCAGAGTGGAGTCAAACAACAGTTCGAGGTCAGGCAACAAGGATCAGAACATATTAATACAGGCTAACAGCACACTCACAAAACCAGAATGTATGACTGGCAAGGTTCTGGGAGAGCATGCTTAAGGGTACTTTACACACTGCGACATCGCTAGCGATCTCATTAGCGATGTGAAATTCTAGATCGCAAGTGCAATCTTTTGAGTGCGCATATGAGAGCATCATTTTACCAGGTGCGATCTCGAAAGATCGCACTTGCGATCTAGAATTTCACATCGCTAAAGAGGTCGCTAGCGATGTCGCAGTGTGTAAAGTACCCTTTATTCAAAAACCAGAGCAATTACAGGGAAAATGGAACACCTGAGCAACCCAGCACCTCCTAGAACCAGAATAGAAGCCTGCACTCTCAATCTACATTGAGAGCTCAGCGCACCAGGTAAACACAGCAGAGCCTCTCAGTGTGCAAGATGCTCTGCACAGAGGAATCGTGACCGTACCCGTTCATCTAGGGAGGGCCCACTGAACTCCTATGTTTCTCAGGGAACCTCCGATGAAAGGCCCTGACCAACCGACTGGCCTCACAGAAAGAGCTCGAACCCAGGATCTCTCTTCGGGTCCATATTCCTTACAATGTACCAGATATTGAAGGGAATTCCGGACCCTACGAGAGTCAACGATCCTCTGCACCTTGTACTCTAAACCTCCGTCAATAGAACTGGAAGAGGCGGGGATGAGGGAGACAAGGCTGAAGAAACAAATTCTTTCAACAGAGACCTGTGAAACACATTAGGGATACGAAAGGATTGAGGTAGTTTCAATGTAAAGGCCACCGGGTTAACAACTTCAAAACCTCACATGGACCAATGAATTTAGGACCCAACTTCATCGAGGCTACCTTCAGTTTAATATTCTTAGAAGACAACCAAACTTTATCCCCTACCTTGAAGACTGGAGCGGTGGAACATTTCTTATCAGCTTTCCGTTTCTGGCGAAATTGGGCCACCCCAATATTTTTTTGGACCTCCTTCCAGACATCCCCAAGTTTTTGTACGGCTACGTCTACTCCAAAAAACCTAGAACTTATCCTAGAAAATTCACAAAATGGGGATGAAAGTTGTAATTACAAAAGAATGGTGAGGTTCCGGTGGACTGATTAACCCTACTGTTAAAGGCGAACTCTGTGAGTGGTACAAATGAGGACCAGTCTTCCTGCTGAGCCGCAACAAAACATAGTAAAATTTGTTCCAAAGTCTGATGTGTCCTCTCTGTCTGCCCGTTGGTGTCAGGGTGATAAGCAAAGGAGGAAGACAGATCAATTCCCCAACCTTTTACAGAACGCCCTTCAAAATTTTGAAATGAATTGCACCCCCCTATCGGACACGATTGCATGGTATCCCCCTGAATATTTTACCACATGTCTGGTGAACAACTTGGAAACTGTTTCGGCATTAACTTTGATAATGGAACGAAGTGTGCTTGTTTACTAACTCGGTCAACCACCACCCAAATAACAGACTTCCCACCAGACTCCGGTAAGTCAGTAATGAAATCCATGGACAAATGACTCCATGGTCTTTCCAGAATTGTCAATGGAGCCAATTCCCCGGCCGGCCAGTTACGACTTACTTTAGTGCGTGTGCAAGTTTCGCAAGAAGATACAAAATTCTTAACATCATTATGCATGGATGCCCACCAGAAGAGCCTGGAAATAGCCTTTTGGGTAGCTGTGACCACTTAGTAAAGAGTCGTGAAGTTCCTAATTCCTGCAACAAACGCAACCTCAGGTACACAGGAACAAATAACTTGGACTCTGGAGTAATAGAAGGAGCCAAGGACTGAACATCACGGATTTCTGCTTCTAACTTCGAAGACATAATGGCAACTACAACACCCTGAGGAAGAATGGAGTTTCTGAAGGAGATACAAAGTGTCAGCCTTCACATTCTTAGACCCTGGCCTAAACGTGATTGAAAAATTAAATCTCGAAAAAAATAATGACCACCTGGCCTGTCTAAAGCGGGCTTTACACGCTGCGATATCGTTAATGAATTATCGTCGGGGTCACGGTGTTTGTGACGCACATCCGGCGTCATTAACGATATTGCAGTGTGTGACACTTATGAGCGACCTTAAACTATCGCAAAAGCGGTCAAAAATCGTTTGCCGCGGAGAAGTCGTCCTGAAACAAAAAAAGGTTCTCTGTTTATTAACGATGTTGTTCCTTGTTCCTGTGGCACCACACATCGCTGTGTGTGACACCGCAGGAGCGACGAACATCTCCTTACCTGCCTCCAACGGCAATGCGGAAGGAAGTAGGTGGGCGGGATGTTACATCCCGCTCATTTCCGCCCCTTCGCTTCTATTGGACGCCTGCCGTGTGACGTCGCTGTGACATTGCACGAACCGCCCCCTTAGAAAGGAGGCGGTTCGCCGGCCAGAGCGACAACCGACGGGGGAGGGTACGATAGCTTTCGATCTCGCTAGCGAGATCGCAGCGTGTAAAGCCCACTTAAGGGTCAACCGTTTGGCTGATTCATTATACGCTAAATTTTTATGTTCAGTGAATTGATGAACAGCTCCCTCCAAAAAATGCCTCCATTCCTCAAACGCTAGTTTGATGGCGACCAGCTCACGATTCCCAACATCATAATTTCTCTCTGCAGACGAATTTTTTTTTCGAGAAAAAGGCACAAGGCTGCAAGTTGGTTAATGTTTGAGGACCTTGAGACAATACCGCCCCTATGCCAACTTTAGAAGCATCCACCTCCACAATGAACGGCCTCTTGAGGTCTGGCTGAATGAGAAGCGGAGCGGACATAAAACATCTTTTGAACTCCAGAAAGGCCTCCGATGACCAAATCCACAGATCCCTTACCTGTAAGGTCCGTAAGAGGTTTGATAATCTGACAAAAACCCTTAAAAGGAACCTGGCACCATTTTTTTCAGTATTGAACCAAAAGTCTCACCTTCTGTAGCTCCTGGCTCGCATTCTATGAAGGTGAACTCACTCCCCTTGCAGACCCAAGAAATAATTTTATGAAATCTGACCGCCACGTATTTAAATGACCTGTTCTGGTCGGATGGGCATGCTCTTTTTCGGCTCCTGTCCCTCGCTCCTGCTTGTCGTCCTCCTTTGATTATTGACGTGTCTGACGCCTCCGTCATCATCCACGTAGCTGGGATGAATCTCGCACCTGTGCATTCATTCCCGGCTCACGCAGCCGCATTTTGCTCTGCCCTATTGCGGACAGAGCCGAAAACATAGGTGGGCTTGCACAACCCCGTGAGCTATCTCACAATCTCTCGTTTGCAAGCTCTTGTCCCCCCTTCCCCACGAGTTCTGTGCGTAGATGCAAAATTGTGAGCAAGCTCACGGGCTCGCTCAAGCGCACCTATGTTTTCGGCACCTGCGTGAGCCAGGAATAACTGCGCAAGAGCGAGATTCAGCCCAGCTACGTGAATGATGACGGAGGCATCAGACACGTCAATCATGAAAAGAGGAAAACAAACAGTGACAGGAGTGGGGTACAGGAGCTGAAAAAGAGCACGCCCATCTGCCCAGAACAGGTTATTTCCATACGTGGCAGTCAGATTTTATACAATTATTTCTGGGGTCTGCAAGGGGAGTCAGGGAACAAGGTGCACCTTCATAGAACGCAGCCCCGGAGCTGCAGAAGGTGAGACTTTTGGTTCAATACTGAAAACACTGGTGACAAGATCCCTTTAATACATTTTCTGTAGTAATTGGCAAACCCCAGAAAACGTTGCAATGCTTTAAGGTCGCTAGGTTGGATCCAATCAATTACGGCTCGCACCTTCCCAGAGTCCATCTTAAACCCTAATGTAATATAATACAGATTACACCAGAGCTTACATACACAAATAGAACAGTGTCCTGAAGTAGTGTCCTACAAGAGTGTGCTATCGGGAATAGACACACAAGACTATATCGGAACACTAATTTCAATGGAGCTGCACGTAGCTGACAAACTACGCATGAAAGTTGATCAAGCGGAACACAAGAAACAAGAAAAGAAAACAAACTACTTCCCATCAGAGTATGTGTACACTGAATGGCAATGTTTAGGATCCCTAAACAATTAAGGGATTAGTACCTCATGTGGACTAAATGCCAACAAACAATTTACAACTGGCTGGGGCTCCTAGCCACCAGCGTGAGCTCACGCCGCCCACATGGACCCCCAGCGAGAGCAACCCCGACTCCACCCGCAGCACTGGAGCCGTGCTGGAAGCGGCTTGGAGCTGTGCGGGGGTTGTGCGGGATCCAGGAGGTGCTCACGGTGTGGGTGGGGTTATTGCGGGAAGTGTTGGTGGTGAGTGGCGCGGGGTTTAGGGGGTGCTCACGCTGGGGTCAGTGTGGGCGGCATGAGCTCACGCTGGTGTCTACGAGCCCCAGCCAGTTGTAAATTGTTTGTTAGCATTTAGTCCACGTAAGGGACTAATCCCTTAATCATTTAGGGATCCTAAGGGTACAGTCACACTTTAGCGACGCAGCAGCAATCCCAACAGCGATCTGACCTGGTCAGGATCGCTGCTGCGTCGCTGAAGTGTGAGCTGGTGAGTGGTCGTTGGTGAGCTGTCAATCAGGCAGATCTCACCAACGACCAGCCCCCAGCCAGCAGCGGCGCGTGGAAGCGACTCTGCACTTGGTAACTAAGGTAAATATCGGGTAACCAAGGGCTTGGTTACCCGATATTTACCTTTGTTACCAGCGCACACCGCTTAGCGCTGGCTCCCTTCACTCCTAGCCACAGTACACATCGGGTTAATAAGCAAACAGGTTTGCTTATTTACCCGATCTGTACGCCAGCTACATGTTCAGGGAGCAGGGAGCCGGCACTGGCAGCCTGAGAGCTCTGTAAGCTAGTAACTAAGGTAAATATTGGGAAACCAAGAAAGGGCTTCCCATGGTTACCCGATATTTACCTTAGTTACAGCTTACCGCAGGCTGCCAGATGCCTGCTCCCTGCACATTCAGATTGTTGCTCTCTCGCTGTCACACACAGCGATGTGCGCTTCACAGCGGGAGAGCAACAATAAAAAAATGACCCAGCACTGTGTGTAACGAGCAGCGATCTCACAGCAGGGGCCAGATCGCTGCTCGGTGTTACACACAGCGAGATCGCTAATGACGTCACTGCTGCGTCACAAAAACCGTGACTCAGCAGCGATCTCAGCAGCGATCTCGCTATGTGTGAAGCACCCCTAAACATTTGCATTCTGTGTACACATACTCTGTTGGAAGCGCAGCAGCTTGTTTACTTTTCATCTTACGGTACCGTCACACATAACGAGATCGCTAGCGAGATCGCAGCTGAGTCACGGTTTCTGTGACGCAGTAGCGATCCCGTTAGCGATCTTGTTATGTGTGACACCTACCAGCGATCAGGCCCCTGCTGTGAGATCTCTAGTCGTTGTAGAATGGTCCAGGCCATTTTCTTCAAAGGCGATGTCCTGCTGGGCCGGACACATCGCTGTGTTTGACACTGTGTGACAGGGTCACAGTGACCGCTGAGATCGTTATACAGGTCGCTACTGCCACCTGTATTGTTCCTGCATCGCTGGTAAGATCTGACTGTGTAACATCTCACCTGCGACCCCCCAGCTACTTACCTGCGATCCCTATCAGGTCGCATCATTTTCGGGATCGCTGGTAAGTCGTTGTGTGTGACTGGGCCTTTAAACCCAATCGCTGACACAATGAACCCCAGGAATGAGATGTCTAGAACAGAAAAGGTTCACTTCTCCAGGTTAGCAAACATTGAGTTTTCTCTAAGCCTTTGTAGAACACATCGGACATGTTCATAATGAGAATCCAGATCAGGCGGAAAAAAAAAATATCATCAAGATAAACCACAATAAATCTTCCAATGTAATCAGAAAAATATTGTTCATAAAGTTCTGAAAAACAGCAGGTGCATTAGTCAGTCCAAAAGGCATCACAAGATCCTCAAACAGACCCTCGGACGTTAGACAAGCCGTCTTCCACTCATCACCCTCCCATGCGTATTAAATTATAAGCCCCTCTAAGATCGAGCTTAGAAAACCATTTGGCCCCTATAAGCTGATTGTATAGGTCCGGGATATGTGGATAGGTATTTTTAATCGTTATTTTGTTCAATTCCCGGAAATCGAGGCAGGGACGGAATCCTCCATCCTTTTTTTTTAACAAAGAAAAATCCAGTAGCTACAGGAGAGAAGGACGGATTTGGCCTTTCCGTAAACTTTTGCTGATGTATCCTTTCATGGCGGCTCTCTTAGGGCCAGACAAATTCTACAGGAGAGGTTTGGGCAATTTGGCATTAGGCATAAGATTGATAGCACAGTCATAAGGCTGATAGGGGGGTAAGACCTCTGCCTCTTCTTCTGAAAAAACATCTCTGAAATCTTTTACTCTGGAAGACCCTCCGGACTAGCAGAGCAAACCTGAACAGAAGTGAGACATTTCTTATGATAATCAGAACCCATCTGACAATATCCCTTTGTCACCAATCAATGACAGGATTATGCAAAAGTAACCAAGGGATTCCCAGCACCAACCCCCGCAGGTAAATTATCCATCACATAACAGGAGATGGCCTCGACATGGAGAGATCCACCATAAGTGTGAATTCCACCGTTACAAACTGGACCAGGTTCTGGGGTAACAGTGTTTTATCAATGGCGACAATCTGCATGGGTTCTTCCAACCTAACTGTCCCTAAACCTAGTTTCATAACCAGTCTAGAAGCAATAAAGTTCATAGAAGACCCAAAGTCTATGAAAGCGCATGCTAATGAAGATCGATTCTCAAAAAGTATATCCACATTCACCAAGACTTTATCTGAGGAGTTAAGAGGTACCTGTGAGACTGGGTGACCTCCTTGATAATCACCCAGACTTGGCTCGTTTGCTGAGGGGGTGCCAAGCAGTCCTTCAGGAAATATCCAGCGCGAACACAGTAGAAGCACAGTCCAAGATCGCATAGACGTCTCCTCTCCTTATCTCTAAGGCTGGCTCCACCAACTTCCATAGGCTCTGTCTCTGGTGAGCAAGACTCAGAGGGCTGAAGGAAACCACCTGTCAAGTCTCACGTCTCTCCCGTATCCTGAGATC
Source organism: Anomaloglossus baeobatrachus (assembly GCF_048569485.1). Classification (NCBI taxonomy): domain Eukaryota; kingdom Metazoa; phylum Chordata; class Amphibia; order Anura; family Aromobatidae; genus Anomaloglossus; species Anomaloglossus baeobatrachus. Next base: position 299,376 of record NW_027442881.1, read on the forward strand.
CTTCTGGATAGCCTGAGTCATGGTTTCCCCCAGTGAATCAGGAGGAGAGTGGAGAGCCAGAGCGCCCTTTAACATATCCGACAGGCCTCTGTGAAACTGACACCCGAGGGCTGCGTCGTTCCACAGGACCTCAGATGACCACTGTCTGCACTCAGAACTATACTGATCAGAGGTGCGGCCTCCCTGTGTCAGGTTCATGATCTTTGCCTCTGCCACCTGGACTCAGGTTCATCATAAATCAATCCTAAAGCGTCAAAGAAAGCGTCAACAGAAGACCATTCTGGGGCTAATGGAGATAAAGGAAATGCCAGGTCTGAGGACCTCCCCCTTAAAATGGACATTATTATTGCTACCCACTGGGACACATTCCCGGATGATTGGGATTGCAAGCTAAAAAATAATTTGCAGCTCCCCCTGAATATTCTGAACTGGTCTTTATCCCCCAACTTCATATCAGGGAGCGCCATCATGGGTTCAGAAGAGCTCAATTGCACATCAGACAGTCCAGAAGTCATGACTACAGTCGATAGTGGAGGGTTCTCGGAAGCACTCAATGCACTAGAAAACTGTCCCTGCAACAGAGTCTGAGAAGATTTTAACTTCTGCTGCTCCATGGCTAGATCCTGGACCAAATGAGTCAGAATTGCCACCTGATCACAGAGAGTATGTACTGGATCCATGGGTGGCGAGAAAAAAAAGTCAAGCCAGTTGTAATGTGACACTAGTCACTACTTACGGGTAGTATGAACGCAAGAGTAGTCAGACAAGCCAGGGTCAAGTACCAGGAGGACACGTAATGGATTCCAGGAGTAAACAGAGGAGTAGTCAAGTCATGATCCAGGTCAGAAATCTAGGAAAGCACATAGTGAATACAGGGAGTGAACTAAGACGTGGTCAGGTAACGGTCCAAGGTCAAAATACCAGGAGGTCATGTCAAAACAGGGAGCAGGCAGAAAGGAGTCAAACAGTCTGAGGTCAGGCAACAAGGAGCAGAACCCAGGAATATAGGCTCACAGAACTCGGTTCTGGGAGAACTTGCTCAGTTAAGAAGCAGAGCAATTACAGGGAAGATGGAACACCTGAGCAACCAACACCTCCGAGAACCAGAATGGAAGCCTGCGCTCTCTATCTACACTGACAGCTCAGCGCACCAGGTAAACACAGCAGAGCCTCTAACAGTGTGAAAGATGCTCTGCACAGAGGAATCGTGACCGTATCCCATATAAGCCTTGGACAGCCCTTTCAGGATATATAACCTTTACTGCAGTACGTTCCCCATAGTGTTTGTGTAAGCCCTGGACATTCACAGTCACATGCCGGCTAGTGAATGCAATGAATATTTACCCTTCCCCCACTCATCCCTCTGTGCCGGTGTCACTGATTAACATACTGTATGTTCCAATGAAAAAAGAATATTCACTAATATTCACCCCCTTCTCCCACATCAGTGATTCAGCCAGGCTGCCATATTACTACCCGAGGATGGCAGCGCTATGCTCACACTAGCCGGCGGCTCTTCTCCCCCGAGCGTGTCAGTGTGTATTTCTATGCAGAGGACACGCTCAGGTGAGGAGCCACCGGCCGCTCCGAGGATCGCGATACCATCCTTGGCAGTAATACGGCCGCCTCAGTGAATCACTGACACGGCACAGAGGGGAGGGAGAAGGGGGTGAATATTCATTTTTCACTAATGGGAGACCCAAACACTGAGACAAATACAACATATAAGACATCTCCAGAAAATAAGCCGGAGCGCATCTGTTACAGCCAAAAGCAATATAAGCCCCTGTCTCATTTTCAGAGGAAACACGGTAGCGACCACATAACAGACAGGACCGTCTCCCCTCCTCACCCTGCGGATCGGCCCATATAGCGAGCGCCTCCTGTGCTCCATGTATAACGGCAACCTGAATATCCATCAGATCTTCACCCTGAAAAGAAACGTCAATGAGTTCCGGTCCAATCACTTTATGGTCAGATGTTGTGGAGACGTCAGCGCCATCTACCTGATGAGTCTCCGGGACATTGTGCTTCTCCTCTGGACAGTCCTGGGCACACAGAGGACGGGGACATCTCTCTGGGGGATTTCTCCTCCTGGATCCATCTGTAGGAAACACAAAGAGGCGGAAGAGACAGAGTCATGTGATGAGGAGATGATGGGAGAAGTAACCAGAGAAGACTGCGATGGAGGAGAATATTGTGTATTTCTATTCTCTGTAAGTTGCTTCAAAATATTCTACAATCAGAAAGCGGAAAATTCTTGTATCTAATGATCATATAATAGAACGACGCGTCAGAGACGTCATCACATCAACCGGAGCCAACAAGAAGCCGCGCCCCTCACCTGATGTCACCGACCGCTGCTCCTCCATCATCACCTCCTCGTACCGTTCCTTGTGTCCTTCCAGATACTCCCACTCCTCCATGGAGAGAAAGACAGCGACGTCCTGACACCTTATAGGAACCTGACAACAAAGACACCGACATCACCCAGAATCCTCCAGTGCTTCCTGTATAATGTCCCAGTGTTATGGATAAGATTATGAATTATTATGAGTATATAAGAATTATATGGAGATATCCATAAAGAACAGGATTTAAGATGATGTTTCAGACTGTGTACCCCCACCTAGTTCTGCATTTGGACATAAAACTCAGACAGTCTGGGCTATTCTTGTGACAAGTGAATCATGCTGACATTGCTTAATATAAATGAGGAACCAAGCACATTAAAGTAAATTGTATATCACAGAATAAGCTGTTCTACTTTATCCAATAGGAGACGTGTTACGTATTCTTGGCACCTAGCCAAGAAGTCCGGTTAAATATCTGTACAAACTTCCGGAATAAAGGAGTCTTACTTTCTATTCATATCCGAGTACGTCTCTCTGGTGTGTGTGAAAGAGAGTGGTTATGCATGCTACCACGGGTGACTCATAATTTGGACTGCAGACAGTTTAAGAGGGATGCATGACTAGATTGCATCAACCTAAATTAAGGCCTTATCATTTGGCGCCCAACGTACCTTAGGATGGAGCTCTGGACGGCGGACGGCCGTGCTGACACCTTCAGTCGAAAGGCAACTACGCGAGAGGTGGAGATGCGCACTCCAAATGCAGGTGAGAAAATTTGTATGATCTCACCTTGCAAACCTCCTGCGTGTACTTGCATTTTCGAAGGGGGGGGTTGGGCTGTCCCAGTCTAGACACCTAATGACCGCCATCTCGCATGAGATAAGCCGTCCTAAGAGATCTCACACCAAGGTGGTCAGGTTCACCTTAAGCTGTCTGTAATTTATGTAATGTAATTGTAAATCACATGAAATGTAATGTGGTTTGAGGTTTTTTTGTCTGCTCTAGGAGAAAAGCAGAAGTTCTATGTTTTATTTTTCTCTGACTTAACTGCAGGGGAAAATGAGGAAGTTGTTATATACGCTGGATATATGGATATATGGATATATATGGTTATATCTGCAGGTGAGATCAGCCACCTGGATGGTGTATATAGTGTCCTTATTGTTATGTCATTGTGTTGACCTGTGTCTACCTGTTGAAATGTCTGTCTATTTGCAGCAGGTGGAGTACTTGCTGGTATCGCTCTAATCACTGTGTTTGCAGCAAGGCTGGCTGCAAAAAGAGGAAGTTCTATGTGCTTTGTTCGTACTTGCTGGTTCATGCAAAAAGAGGAAGTTGTGTCACGAGAATGTACCTTGATATATTGAAGCTGTTTCTTCTATGAGTGAAAAGAAAAAAAACAAAACTCTGAAGCTGTACTTTGAAGTATGCTGTTTAAGTATACTGTTATGTATACTGTGAGATACACTGGTGTGTGACAAGTCCGGTCGATAGTTGATGTTTGATAAGGCCTTGAACGGACCTGATCTTCGGGGATAGAAGATTTGGAAGGGTTTTCTATGTACTGGTGCAGTGTTGTATAAAGTGGGGGACTGACCCTGACTGTTACCTGGTACGGTTTTCCTGCTAAGCAGTGAGTTGAAGTTGTACTCATTGGTCTTGTTTTAGTGGATGTCAGTGTATTCTTACCTAGGATTGAATATACTGGTATACTGGGGAAAACCCTTGATTTTAGGCTTAATCATTGAATATTGATGTTCTGGACGGATTTGTTCAAATAAGGTGTATATAGTGTGAACAGAGGTTACTGGTACATGAAGTAAGAGATAGTGAGGGTGAATTTAGTTTCTATCACCCACGTGACACTTCTTCCTGGTAGGACAACCCGTTTGTGTTGTGGTTTGTGGACTGAGGTAGAAATTCTGTGTATTCTGTGGATGTGTATAGTCGCTGGTCCAGGAGAGAAAGTGGATTACGGCAGACCAGACATCCAGGTTGACGTGTTAGTTTAGGGAGTTTACCCTTTGAATATGGGGTCTAATCAGTCCACACCTGTCAAGTTAACAGCAGAAGAATTAGTAAGCGAGCAAAAAGGTAAAAAGTATGTTAAAAACATGAAGTCGCTCCTTCAGTGATCACTGCCAAGAGAGGGAGATTAGAGGAGCAAGAATGGAAAGATGTCTTGTTAAATAAGCGAGGGATTTCGAAAGATAAAGATCTCCTTATGGATGCTGAGGCATGGTATAGAACGTCAAAGGATGTTAAAAGATTGGCATGGAAAGAGGAATGGGATAGAGATGGTAGATATCTCTATATTGCACCAGCTCAGAAAATGGCACCTCAGGAAGTGGCCAAGCCCATTAGGAAACAACGCCCCCTCCTTATAAGTCGTCCCCAAAGGGTTGGACTTGTGTAGTTTGTCCCCCTGCCCACCAAACGCCCTCCCTAGCCTGCCCAGACGCCATTTCAGGTCGGGCCGCACCTAGTTCCCTTTTCCAGCCATCTTAAGTCCCAAGGCCACTGGCCTATTTGTTGCTGGAGCAGCAGAAGACACCGAGGGGGGGCAGGAAGATGACAATGATTTAACAATGATTCACAAAAACCACTAAAACTGATTTGTATGGGCTCACCCAAATTAAAGATGGGGATTCTTTCTGGCCAGTAATGGAGCCAGGTTTACAGTGAGGGTGCATGTACCTTATCACCCAAGTGACCCTGGAAGATGTTTTATGTATAATGTACGCAGTTTTTGGTGTATAACACCGTAGGGCTGAAATTGAAAGGAGGAAAAAAAAAAAAAAAGGGAAGTGTTAGTTTCTATTTCAGTGTCCTGTGAATGTACGTATGTTGAAATGGAGAATTCTCCTAAGGGGGGAGATTAGATGAGAATTGATGAGTAATTCTGAATCTAGTAACTACACTATGTGTATTTTACCTGTCTGTGAAAATAAGAAACATAAGCTGATATATAGGGTGGACTTGTATACTGTCTGTGGAGCACTGTGTCCACGTAAGCCCACCCCATTATTCCTGTTCTGAATGTAGATTTCTTTCTGTCACTCAGTGTTTTACCCAGCCCGGGGTATGGTATGGGGATATTATTGCAGGGGCTGACAGGAGATAGGGATACGCTGGAGGCTCGGCCCTGACCACCATCAGGTCTACCGTCGAGATGAGGGCAAGCACAGGGTCCCTAGTTACAGGGTCAGCTCAGGGGTCCCTATATAATCCATATTCCCAGTGACAGATTGAATACCTCCTGAATGTAGATGTCACAATACATGTCACTCCCTCCCAGGCCTCTTCAGACGCCATTTTTGGCCAACACCTACTTCCTCTTTTAGCGGCTGTTTCTTATCGGTAATTATCTTTAGTGGACGTTTTAACTCAGACACTACATAGTTCATCTTTAGACGCCATTTTAGTCCAGCCGACACCCAGTTCCCCATTTTTGTTTCAGCAGCCACAGCCACTGCTCTGTTTATTGCTGACATAGCAGGGACTGCAGAGGGGGGATATAGGGACCTGAAACACACACTCCGTTTTTGGTCATATATGCAGTTGTTCCCCATTGTGTTCCCACTCATGAACCTTAGCAGAGGTTATTACTGATAGTCCTGTGGAAACTTTTCCCTTTACTTTTGCATGTTTGTTTTGCTGTATCTAGTATACAGTTTAGTAGACCATATAGACTGCTCACTATTAGTCCTGGTGGACAGTGAATATTTTTCTGCCTATGGCAGTTGCTGCTTAGCCTGGTTTGAGATATTCTCACTTGTATGTTATCCTGCCTGGTATCTTGCACAAGAGTTCCCTGATAGAGAGGGTGGAGGATCATGTGGTCCCAAGGGGACATTGATCATCAGGAGTTGACATATATTAGAGTTTTCGTTGGCAGCACCCAGTAATCCTTTGTGTCTTAGTTTGCAGGGTCTGACAGGAGAGAGGGATACGCTGGAGGCCCGACCCTGACCACCATCAGGTCTACCGTCGGGATGAGGGAGAGTGCAGGGCCCCCAGTTACAGAGTCAGCACAGGAGAGGTAGAGTAGATACGCTCCACTGCTTTTTTCTAGTTGTGTATATGTAGTCAGGGGGTGCTGCTTGGTAGTTTCCAAACCCTCTTGTGCTCTTTTCTCTTTCCCCGGGGTTTTAGGGAGTCTTAGTTTTTAGAATTTCAGTGTTCTCCTGACCCCAAAGTTACACCCATTGCTCTTTCTTACAAACCTGGGTATAGTCCTTTGTATCAGGTCTCCGAGAGCCCACATGTAAACTACAGCTGGTAAGGACCAAGACACCCTCCTTCAAATGGCAAGACGTGTGGAGATGAATCTAGCAGCTTACAAGATCACCCCACATACAGATGTGCTACAGTCACAGTCACCTGAGCTACAGTCAAAGTCACCTGAAGAGTATCATCACGTCATCTCCAGCCCAGAAGTCATTCTACCTATTTGCCATGGAGGAAGACAGCAGCCCTTTGAACACTACTCAGCCAGATTGAACACCTACCTAAAGCACCAGTTGAAGATCAGTGCCCGTATGACATCACTGCTCCCTGACAAAGTCACCATCTCCCGGTGTCCGGTCCTTAATCCTGCTACACTTCTCCTTCCTCCAAGGGGGGAGTGTCCCACCTCTGACACCTTGGTGATAGAGGTAGTCGACTCTGGCATAGCTGAAGAAACTCTGGATTCGATACAGTGACGGATACACCTTTGGACCCTGACTTAACCCCTTTGCGGATGGATCAAGATGTGCATCAAGAAGACGGTTCCACATGGGTATGGTGCTGGTAGCAGAAGACGCTGTGCTGATAGAGCAGTCGTTACCCGCATGCCTGTCTGTGAAGAAGCAGATGTATGTACTCTCGCTGAAGTCTGCAAGATGGCAGCCAGCATCTGCTCTGTGGAGGACAAGAGACTTGATCACTGCCAATGGAACTGTACGCCCCCATGAGGCCATAGAAGAACGGATGGAAGCTTTGCTATTGCCAGACAGAGTCGCGGTGAGCAGGGTTGAGGCCTACATTGGAGGAGTCAAGGGAAGCAGTAAGAAGTGCCCTCACTGACAGAACATCCAAAGAAGCCCCAAGACCACTTACCAGAGAAACAGTCAGTCAATCTGTGCTTTTAAATGACCCCGATGTGAAGAAGAAAGGAAAGATGGAAAGTCTGGAGAAAACATTATCCTGACCCTAGAAGAGCAAGTCTCAGAAGAAGAAGAGGACTGAGATAGGGTGCAGCTGTGGGCTCCCGGAGACCATGGAAAGTGGCTAGTGACCTGCTTTCACTGCCAGCCAAAGAGATATGGCAGGCCTTAGACACAGAACTGACTCTACACACCCCATACCAGCCACAGAATAGAGGGAGGGTTGGGAGGATGGGGCAGTGTAGAAAGCAAGGGCATTAGAGTCTTCCCCTTGCATTGTTCAGTGTCAGACACACCCCAGCAGGGACCACTAGGTTGAGACCCTATGAAATCCTGTTTAGAAGTAGCCCCAGATACTTCAACTAAGCTTGTTGTTTGTTTGTTAAAACATTTACCTAATATACGTTTTTGAGTTTTCTCCTCCAGATCCAACCAGATCTAGATTTTTCTCTCTTTTCTTTTTCTCTCTCTCCTCTTTTCCTCTCTCTTTTCTCAATCTTTCTCTCTCTCCCTCTCTTCTCAATCTTTCTCTCTCTCTTTCTCTCTCTCCTCTCACTCTTTTTCTTTCGGACGAAGATCCATGCATTCCACTACAAAGAGATGTCGGACCTGCCTGAGACCAGGAGATGGCTGTCTTCCCTCTTCTACCCGATACTTTGTGCCAGGACGATGATATCTAAGCATATGGACCAGAAGATGACTGTGCATCCCACCTTTGATGATGTCCCACCATTACCGCCGGAGGACTGAGGAGCTTGAGACTCTGAGAGAAACCAACCCTGATAAATATTAGCCAATTAGAGGACTACTGCCACGTTCCCCCTTCCTGAATAACGTGTGCCAGCGGAACATAGCCATGAGGACAGTCTAGAGAATACGGTCAGGATCTGGCTTCCTATGCATAGTCTGTTGGGTGGGAAGATTCATCCACAAGGGATGGGGTATCTCGTATGTGAGTGAGGTAACCATCGGCATTAGGACAGATCAATAGACCTGGAAAAGTAAGGAAAGACTTTTTGGCTCTCTCCAAAGGGGGGACTGTTATGGACAAGATTATGAATTATTATGAGTATATAAGAATTATATGGAGATATCCATAAAGAACAGGATTTAAGATGTTTCAGACTGTGTACCCCCATCTAGTTCTGCATTTTGACATAAAACTCAGACAGTCTGGGCTATTCTTGTGACAAGTGAATCATGCTGACATTGCTTAATATAAATGAGGAAGCAAGCACATTACAGTAAATTGTATATCACAGAATAAGCTGTTCTACTTTATCCAATAGGAGACGTGTTACGTATTATTGGCACCTAGCCAAGAAGTCCAGTTAAATATCTGTACAAACTTCCGGAATAAAGGAGTCTTACTTTCTATTCATATCCGAGTACGTCTCTCTGGTGTGTGAAAGAGAGTGGTTATGCATGCTACCACGAGTGACTCATAATTTGGACTGCAGACAGTTTAAGAGGGATGCATGACTAGATTGCATCAACCTAAATTAAGGCCTTATCACCAGCAGTCACCTCTCCCCTCATCACCCTGAATCCTCCAGTGCTTCCTGTATAATGTCCCAGCAGTCACCTCTCCCCTCATCACCCAGAATCCTCCAGTGCCTCCTGTATAATGTCCCAGCAGTCACCTCTCCCCTCATCACCCAGAATCCTCCAGTGCTTCCTGTATAATGTCCCAGCAGTCACCTCTCCCCTCATCACCCAGAATCCTCCAGTGCCTCCTGTATAATGTCCCAGCAGTCACCTCTCCCCTCATCACCCAGAATCCTCCAGTGCTTCCTGTATAATGTCCCAGCAGTCACCTCTCCCCTCATCACCCTGAATCCTCCAGTGCTTCCTGTATAATGTCCCAGCAGTCACCTCTCCCCTCATCACCCAGAATCCTCCAGTGCCTCCTGTATAATGTCCCAGCAGTCACCTCTCCCCTCATCACCCAGAATCCTCCAGTGCTTCCTGTATAATGTCCCAGCAGTCACCTCTCCCCTCATCACGCAGAATCCTCCAGTGCCTCCTGTATAATGTCCCAGCAGTCACCTCTCCCCTCATCACCCAGAATCCTCCAGTGCTTCCTGCATAATGTCCCAGCAGTCACCTCTCCCCTCATCACCCTGAATCCTCCAGTGCTTCCTGTATAATGTCCCAGCAGTCACCTCTCCCCTCATCACCCAGAATCTTCCAGTGCTTCCTGTATAATGTCCCAGCAGTCACCTCTCCCCTCATCACCCTGAATCCTCCAGTGCTTCCTGTATAATGTCCCAGCAGTCACCTCTCCCCTCATCACCCAGAATCCTCCAGTGCCTCCTGTATAATGTCCCAGCAGTCACCTCTCCCCTCATCACCCAGAATCCTCCAGTGCTTCCTGTATAATGTCCCAGCAGTCACCTCTCCCCTCATCACCCAGAATCCTCCAGTGCCTCCTGTATAATGTCCCAGCAGTCACCTCTCCCCTCATCACCCAGAATCCTTCAGTGCCTCCTGTATAATGTCCCAGCAGTCACCTCTCCCCTCATCACCCAGAATCCTCCAGTGCTTCCTGTATAATGTCCCAGCAGTCACCTCTCCCCTCATCACCCAGAATCCTCCAGTGCTTCCTGTATAATGTCCCAGCAGTCACCTCTCCCCTCATCACCCAGAATCCTCCAGTGCCTCCTGTATAATGTCCCAGCAGTCACCTCTCCCCTCATCACCCAGAATCCTCCAGTGCTTCCTGTATAATGTCCCAGCAGTCACCTCTCCCCTCATCACCCAGAATCCTCCAGTGCTTCCTGTATAATGTCCCAGCAGTCACCTTTCCCCTCATCACCCAGAATCCTCCAGTGCTTCCTGTATAATGTCCCAGCAGTCACCTCTCCGCTCATCTCCCAGAATCCTGCAGTGCCTCCTGTATAATGTCCCAGCAGTCACCTCTCCCCTCATCCCCCAGAATCCTCCAGTGCTCCCTGTATAATGTCCCAGCAGTCACCTCTCCGCTCATCTCCCAGAATCCTGCAGTGCCTCCTGTATAATGTCCCAGAAGTCACCTCTCCCCTCATCACCCAGAATCCTCCAGTGCTTCCTGTATAATGTCCCAGCAGTCATCTCTCCCCTCATCTCCCAGAATCCTCCAGTGCCTCCTGTATAATGTCCCAGCAGTCACCTCTTCACTCATCACCCAGAATCCTCCAGTGCTTCCTGTATAATGTCCAAGCAGTCACCTCTCACCTCATCACCCAGAATCCTCCAGTGCTTCCTGTATAATGTCCCAGCAGTCACCTCTCCCCTCATCACCCAGAATCCTCCAGTGCTTCCTGTATAATGTCCCAGCAGTCACCTCTCCCCTCATCACCCAGAATCCTCCAGTGCTTCCTGTATAATGTCCCAGCAGTCACTTATCCCCTCATCACCCAGAATCCTCCAGTGCTCCCTGTATAATGTCCCAGCAGTCATCTCTCCCCTCATCACCCAGAATCCTCCAGTGCTTCCTGTATAATGTCCCAGCAGTCACCTCTTCACTCATCACCCAGAATCCTCCAGTGCTTCCTGTATAATGTCCCAGCAGTCACCTCTCCCCTCATCACCCAGAATCCTCCAGTGCTTCCTGTATAATGTCCCAGCAGTCACCTCTCTCCTCATCACCCAGAATCCTCCAGTGCTTCCTGTATAATGTCCCAGCAGTCACCTCTCCCCTCATCCCCCAGAATCCTCCAGTGCTTCCTGTATAATGTCCCAGCAGACACCTCTCCCCTCATCCCCCAGAATCCTCCAGTGCTTCCTGTATAATGTCCCAGCAGTCACCTCTCCCCTCATCACCCAGAATCCTCCAGTGCTTCCTGTATAATGTCCCAGCAGTCACCTCTCTCCTCATCACCCAGAATCCTCCAGTGCTTCCTGTATAATGTCCCAGCAGTCATCTCTCCCCTCATCACCCAGAATCCTCCAGTGCTTCCTGTATAATGTCCCAGCAGTCACCTCTCCCCTCATCCCCCAGAATCCTCCAGTGCTTCCTGTATAATGTCCCAGCAGTCACCTCTCTCCTCATCACCCAGAATCCTCCAGTGCTTCCTGTATAATGTCCCAGCAGTCACCTCTCCCCTCATCCCCCAGAATCCTCCAGTGCTTCCTGTATAATGTCCCAGCAGACACCTCTCCCCTCATCCCCCAGAATCCTCCAGTGCTTCCTGTATAATGTCCCAGCAGTCACCTCTCCCCTCATCACCCAGAATCCTCCAGTGCTTCCTGTATAATGTCCCAGCAGTCACCTCTCTCCTCATCACCCAGAATCCTCCAGTGCTTCCTGTATAATGTCCCAGCAGTCACCTCTCCCCTCATCCCCCAGAATCCTCCAGTGCTTCCTGTATAATGTCCCAGTAGTCACCTCTCCCCTCATCACCCAGAATCCTCCAGTGCTTCCTGTATAATGTCCCAGCAGTCACCTCTCCCCTCATCACCCAGAATCCTCCAGTGCCTCCTGTATAATGTCCCAGCAGTCACCTCTCCCCTCATCACCCAGAATCCTCCAGTGCTTCCTGTATAATGTCCCAGCAGTCACCTTTCCCCTCAACACCCAGAATCCTCCAGTGCTTCCTGTATAATGTCCCAGCAGTCACCTCTCCGCTCAACACCCAGAATCCTCCAGTGCTTCCTGTATAATGTCCCAGCAGTCACCTCTCCCCTCATCACCCAGAATCCTCCAGTGCCTCCTGTATAATGTCCCAGTAGTCACCTCTCCCCTCATCACCCAGAATCCTCCAGTGCTTCCTGTATAATGTCCCAGCAGTCACCTCTCCCCTCATCACCCAGAATCCTCCAGTGCCTCCTGTATAATGTCCCAGCAGTCACCTCTCCCCTCATCACCCAGAATCCTCCAGTGCTTCCTGTATAATGTCCCAGCAGTCACCTCTCCCCTCATCACCCAGAATCCTCCAGTGCTTCCTGTATAATGTCCCAGCAGTCACCTTTCCCCTCAACACCCAGAATCCTGCAGTGCCTCCTGTATAATGTCCCAGCAGTCACCTCTCCCCTCATCCCCCAGAATCCTCCAGTGCTCCCTGTATAATGTCCCAGCAGTCATCTCTCCCCTCATCTCCTAGAATCCTCCAGTGCCTCCTGTATAATGTCCCAGCAGTCACCTCTTCACTCATCACCCAGAATCCTCCAGTGCTTCCTGTATAATGTCCCAGCAGTCACCTCTCCCCTCATCACCCAGAATCCTCCAGTGCTTCCTGTATAATGTCCCAGCAGTCACCTCTCCCCTCATCACCCAGAATCCTCCAGTGCTTCCTGTATAATGTCCCAGCAGTCACCTCTCCGCTCATCACCCAGAATCCTCCAGTGCCTCCTGTATAATGCCCCAGCAGTCACCTCTCCCCTCATCACCCAGAATCCTCCAGTGCTTCCTGTATAATGTCCCAGCAGTCACCTCTCCCCTCATCATCCAGAATCCTCCAGTGCTTCCTGTATAATGTCCCAGCAGTCACCTCTCCCCTCATCACCCAGAATCCTCCAGTGCTTCCTGTATAATGTCCCAGCAGTCACCTCTCCGCTCATCATCCAGAATCCTCCAGTGCCTCCTGTATAATGTCCCAGCAGTCACCTCTCCCCTCATCACCCAGAATCCTCAAGGGGTTCCTGTATAATGTCCCAGCAGTCACCTCTCCCCTCATCACCCAGAATCCTCCAGTGCTTCCTGTATAATGTCCCAGCAGTCACCTCTCCCCTCATCACCCAGAATCCTCCAGTGCTTCCTATATAATGTCCCAGCAGTCACCTCTCCGGTCATCACCCAGAATCCTCCAGTGCTTCCTGTATAATGTCCCAGCAGTCACCTCTCCCCTCATCACCCAGAATCCTCCAGTGCTCCCTGTATAATGTCCCACCAGTCACCTCTCCGCTCATCCCCCAGAATTCTCCAGTGCCTCCTGTATAATGTCCCAGCAGTCACCTCTCCGCTCATCACCCAGAATCCTCCAGTGCTTCCTATATAATGTCCCAGCAGTCACCTCTCCGCTCATCCCCCAGAATTCTCCAGTGCCTCCTGTATAATGTCCCAGCAGTCTCCTCTCCCCTCATCACCCAGAATCCTCCAGTGCTTCCTATATAATGTCCCAGCAGTCACCTCTCCCCTCATCACCCAGAATCCTCCAGTGCTTCCTGTATAATGTCCCAGCAGTCTCCTCTCCCCTCATCACCCAGAATCCTCCAGTGCTTCCTGTATAATGTCCCAGCAGTCACCTCTCCGGTCATCACCCAGAATCCTCCAGTGCTTCCTGTATAATGTCCCAGCAGTCACCTCTCCCCTCATCACCCAGAATCCTCCAGTGCTTCCTGTATAATGTCCCAGCAGTCACCTCTCCCCTCATCACCCAGAATCCTCCAGTGCCTCCTGTATAATGTCCCAGCAGTCACCTCTCCCCTCATCACCCAGAATCCTCCAGTGCTTCCTGTATAATGTCCCAGCAGTCACCTCTCCCCTCATCACCCAGAATCCTCCAGTGCTTCCTGTATAATGTCCCAGCAATCACCTCTCCCCTCATCACCCAGAATCCTCCAGTGCTTCCTGTATAATGTCCCAGCAGTCACCTCTCCCCTCATCACCCAGATTCCTCCAGTGCTTCCTGTATAATGTCCCAGCAGTCACCTCTCCCCTCTTCACCCAGAATCCTCCAGTGCTTCCTGTATAATGTCCCAGCAATCACCTCTCCCCTCATCACCCAGAATCCTCCAGTGCTTCCTGTATAATGTCCCAGCAGTCACCTCTCCCCTCATCACCCAGAATCCTCCAGTGCTTCCTGTATAATGTCCCAGCAGTCACCTCTCCCCTCTTCACCCAGAATCCTCCAGTGCTTCCTGTATAATGTCCCAGCAGTCACCTCTCCCTCATCACCCAGAATCCTCCAGTGCTTCCTGTATAATGTCCCAGCAGTCACCTCTCCCCTCATCACCCAGAATCCTCCAGTGCTTCCTGTATAATGTCCCAGCAGTCACCTCTCCCCTCATCACCCAGAATCCTCCAGTGCTTCCTGTATAATGTCCCAGCAGTCACCTCTCCCCTCATCACCCAGAATCCTCCAGTGCTTCCTGTATAATGTCCCAGCAGTCACCTCTCCCCTCATCACCCAGAATCCTCCAGTGCTTCCTGTATAATGTCCCAGCAGTCACCTCTCCGGTCATCACCCAGAATCCTCCAGTGCTTCCTGTATAATGTCCCAGCAATCACCTCTCCCCTCATCACCCAGAATCCTCCAGTGCTTCCTGTATAATGTCCAGCAGTCACCTCTCCCCTCATCACCCAGAATCCTCCAGTGCTTCCTGTATAATGTCCCAGCAGTCACCTCTCCCCTCTTCACCCAGAATCCTCCAGTGCTTCCTGTATAATGTCCAGCAGTCACCTCTCCCCTCATCACCCAGAATCCTCCAGTGCTTCCTGTATAATGTCCCAGCAGTCACCTCTCCCCTCATCACCCAGAATCCTCCAGTGCTTCCTGTATAATGTCCCAGCAGTCACCTCTCCGGTCATCACCCAGAATCCTCCAGTGCTTCCTGTATAATGTCCCAGCAGTCACCTCTCCGGTCAGCAGCTCAATCATCTTGTTGCTGAGCTCTAGGATCCTCTTCTTGCTCCTCTCATGTATCGGGGGAGGGGCTGTGATGGGGCTCAGGCTCCGCCCTCCTGACTCCTGGAGATGGATGAGGGGAGTCACACAGTCCCCGGTGTCTTCCTCACTATGTGTAATCCTGTGGATGGAGACAAATCACTAATCCCAGATATATAATGAAATCCTGACAGGAATGTGAGGAGTTACCTCTCCGCTCAGCAGGGAGATGACCTCCAGGGAGAGGGTTAATAATCTTCTGCTGATCTCATTCTCATCCATCCTCGAGGATCATTCAGGAGAAGGAGGAAAACTGGATCCGCTGCAGGGATCTCGTGCTGCCGGGGTCTGTGATAAAAGAGAAGATGGAAAGCACAGGGGACAAGAAAGAAGAGAATTGCTAAATACTGCCCAAAACATTGCAGGAGTCCGCATAGAATATAAGTGGCTCGCTCGGCCCGCAGCCACAGGAGCCTCCGCGCGGGGGGGGGGACGGCTCGGCCCGCAGCCACAGGAGCCTCCGCGCGGGGGGGGGGGGACGGCTCGGCCCGCAGCCACAGGAGCCTCCGCGCGGGGGGGGGGGAGGGGGACGGCTCGGCCCGCAGCCACAGGAGCCTCCGCGCGGGGGAGGGGACGGCTCGGCCCGCAGCCACAGGAGCCTCCGCTCGGGGGGGGGGGACGGCTCGGCCCGCAGCCACAGGAGCCTCCGCGCGGGGGGGGGGGGGGGGGGGGGGGGGGGGGGCCGGGGGGGGGACGGCTCGGCCCGCAGCCACAGGAGCCTCCGCGCGGGGGGGGGGACGGCTCGGCCCGCAGCCACAGGAGCCTCCGCGCGGGGGGGGGACGGCTCGGACCGCAGCCACAGGAGCCTCCGCGCGGGGGGGGGGACGGCTCGGACCGCAGCCACAGGAGCCCTCCGCGCGGGGGGGGGGACGGCTCGGACCGCAGCCACAGGAGCCTCCGCGCGGGGGGGGGGACGGCTCGGACCGCAGCCACAGGAGCCTCCGCGCGGGGGGGGGGACGGCTCGGACCGCAGCCACAGGAGCCTCCGCGCGGGGCAGGGGGGGGGGGACGGCTCGGACCGCAGCCACAGGAGCCTCCGCGCGGGGGGGGGACGGCTCGGACCGCAGCCACAGGAGCCTCCGCGCGGGGGGGGGGACGGCTCGGGACCGCAGCCACAGGAGCCTCCGCGCGGGGGGGGGACGGCTCGGACCGCAGCCACAGGAGCCTCCGCGCGGGGGGGGGGACGGCTCGGACCGCAGCCACAGGAGCCTCCGCGCGGGGGGGGGGACGGCTCGGACCGCAGCCACAGGAGCCTCCGCGCGGGGGGGGGACGGCTCGGACCGCAGCCACAGGAGCCTCCGCGCGGGGGGGGGGGACGGCTCGGACCGCAGCCACAGGAGCCTCCGCGCGGGGGGGGGACGGCTCCGGACCGCCATCCACAGGAGCCTCCGCGCGGGGGGGGGACGGCTCGGCCCGCAGCCACAGGAGCCTCCGCGCGGGGGGGGGGACGTGCTCGGCCCGCAGCCACAGGAGCCTCCGCGCGGGGGGGGGGACGGCTCGGCCCGCAGCCACAGGAGCCTCCGCGCGGGGGGGGGACGGCTCGGCCCGCAGCCACAGGAGCCTCCGCGCGGGGGGGGGGACGCTCGGCCCGCAGCCACAGGAGCCTCCGCGCGGGGGGGGGACAGCTCGGCCCGCAGCCACAGGAGCCTCCGCGCGGGGGGGGGGGGGGGACGGCTCGGCCCGCAGCCACAGGAGCCTCCGCGCGGGGGGGGGACGGCTCGGCCCGCAGCCACAGGAGCCTCCGCGCGGGACAGCTCAACTGTAACACTGCACTGAACCCTCCGCTGTCACCTCACCTGAATAGCAAGAAATGTGCTGCTGGCTGACAACAGAGAACAGGAGCTGCGCTGACGATCAGGACGTAGAGAATAGATCCTAGTGTGCTAAGGGACCTCTGGTGACGTCAAGACTATTGCCCATGTGACTAGAAGGGGCGGGCCTTCGGCATAATAGTTGATACCAGGAAGTAATAGTAGATGCTAGAATGTACGGGCTCCTTCATGGCATGACGTAATGTGCCACGTGATGGGAGCGTCTTCAAAAGGCAGCCGGATGATTTTCAGTCAGAAGAAGGTTTATTCCTTCTGAAAAACATCGGCTGCATTTTGAACACGCCCCAATCACGTGACAAATGACGTCACACCTGTCAGGAGCCCATACATTCTAGCATCTACCATCACCACGTGGAGTTAATTGTTACTTTCTGGTATCAACTACAATGTCGGAGGCGCCGCCTCTTCTAGTCACATGGGCATGACGTCACCCCAGAGGTCCCTCTGTGCAGTAGGATTTATTTAGCTTCTACCGTCCTGTGTGCGCAGCTTCTGTTCTCTTTTATCAGCCAGCAGCAGAGATCCGCCATGCAGGTGAGGTTATAGGGGAGGGTTCGGTGCAGTGTTACAGTTGGAGTTAAACTGTGAGAGAAGAGTTCGGCCCCCCCGCGCGGAGGCTCCTGTGGCTGCGGGCCGAGCGAGCCGTCTCCCCCCCGCGCGGAGGCTCCTGTGGCTGCGGGCCGAGCCCCCCCCCCCCCCCCCCCGCGCGGAGGCTCCTGTGGCTGCGGGCCGAGCCGTCCCCCCCCCGCGCGGAGGCTCCTGTGGCTGCGGGCCGAGCCGTCTCCCCCCCGCGCGGAGGCTCCTGTGGCTGCGGGCCGAGCGAGCCGTCTCCCCCCCGCGCGGAGGCTCCTGTGGCTGCGGGCCGAGCCGTCCCCCCCCCGCGCGGAGGCTCCTGTGGGCTGCGGGCCGAGCCGTCTCCCCCCCGCGCGGAGGCTCCTGTGGCTGCGGGCCCGAGCGAGCCTTCCCCCCCCCCCGCGCGGAGGCTCCTGTGGCTGCGGGCCGAGCGAGCCGTCTCCCCCCCCGCGCGGAGGCTCCTGTGGCTGCGGGCCGAGCCGTCTCCCCCCCGCGCGGAGGCTCCTGTGGCTGCGCGGCCGAGCCCCCCCCCGCGCGGAGGCTCCTGTGGCTGCGGGCCGAGCCCCCCCGCGCGGAGGCTCCTGTGGCTGCGGGCCCGAGCCGTCTCCCCCCCCCCCCCCCCCCGCGCGGAGGCCTCCTGTGGCTGCGGGCCGAGCCGTCTCCCCCCCCGCGCGGAGGCTCCTGTGGCTGCGGGCCCGAGCCGTCTCCCCCCCGCGCGGAGGCTCCTGTGGCTGCGGGCCGAGCGAGCCGTCTCCCCCCCGCGCGGAGGCTCTGTGGCTGCGGGCCGAGCGAGCCGTCTCCCCCCCGCGCGGAGGCTCCTGTGGCTGCGGGCCGAGCGAGCCGTCTCCCCCCCGCGCGGAGGCTCCTGTGGCTGCGGGCCGAGCGAGCCGTCTCCCCCCCGCGCGGAGGCTCCTGTGGCTGCGGGCCGAGCCGTCTCCCCCCCGCGCGGAGGCTCCTGTGGCTGCGGGCCGAGCCCCCCCCGCGCGGAGGCTCCTGTGGCTGCGGGCCGAGCCCCCCCCGCGGAGGCTCCTGTGGCTGCGGGCCGACCGAGCCCCCCGCGCGGAGGCTCCTGTGGCTGCGGGCCGAGCCCCCCCGCGCGGAGGCTCCTGTGGCTGCGGGCCGAGCCCCCCCGCGCGGAGGCTCCTGTGGCTGCGGGCCGAGCCCCCCCGCGCGAGGCTCCTGTGGCTGCGGGCCCGAGCCGTCACCCCCCCCCCCCCCCCCCCGCGCGGAGGCTCCTGTGGCTGCGGGCCGAGCCGTCTCCCCCCCCCCCCCCCCCCCGCGCGGAGGCTCCTGTGGCTGCGGGCCGAGCCGTCTCCCCCCGCCCCCGCGCGGAGGCTCCTGTGGCTGCGGGCCGAGCCGTCTCCCCCCGCCCCCGCGCGGAGGGCTCCTGTGGTCTCTTGTATTGTGCTGATTGCTTACATCTGATATATCAGGGGAAGATCCCACTAATATTAAACTGGAGGAAGAAGAAGAAGATATGACGAGGGGGGATCAGCCGAGTGTGAGTGACGGGAAAGAGGAGAGTCCAGGAGATGTCTCCACAGGTGAGTAATGATGACGAGGGGGGATCAGCCGATGTGTGAGTGACGGGAAGGAGGAGAGTCCAGGAGAGGTTTCCACAGGTGAGTAATGATGACGAGGGGGGATCAGCCGAGTGTGAGTGACGGGAAGGAGGAGAATCCAGGAGAGGTTTCCACAGGTGAGTAATGATGACGAGGGAGGATCAGCCGAGTGTGAGTGACGGGAAGGAGGAGAGTCCAGGAGAGGTTTCCACAGGTGAGTAATGATGACGAGGGGGGATCAGCCGAGTGTGAGTGACGAGATGGAGGAGAGTCCAGGAGAGGTTTCCACAGGTGAGTATGATGACGAGGGGGATCAGCCGAGTGTGAGTGACGGGAAGGAGAGTCCAGGAGAGGTTTCCACAGGTGAGTAATGATGACGAGGGGGGATCAGCCGAGTGTGAGTGACGGAAGGAGGAAAGTCCAGGAGAGGTTTCCACAGGTGAGTAATGATGACGAGGAGGATCAGCCGAGTGTAAGTGACGGGAAGGAGGAGGATCCAGGAGAGGTTTCACAGGTGAGTAATGATGACGAGGGGGGATCAGCCGAGTGTGAGTGACGGGAAGGAGGAGAGTCCAGAGAGGTTTCCACAGGTGAGTAATGATGACGAGGGGGGATCAGCCAAGTGTGAGTGACCGGGAAAGGAGGAGAATCCAGGAGAGGTTTCCACAGGTGAGTAATGATGACGAGGGAGGATCAGCCGAGTGTGGAGTGACGGGAGGAGGAGAGTCCAGGAGAGGTTTCCACAGGTGAGTAATGATGACGAGGGGGGATCAGCCGAGTGTGAGTGACGAGATGGAGGAGAGTCCAGGAGAGGTTTCCCACAGGTGAGTAATGATGACGAGGGGGGGATCAGCCGAGTGTGAGTGACGGGAAGGAGAGTCAGGAGAGGTTTCCACAGGTGAGTAATGATGACGAGGGGGGATCAGCCGAGTGTGAGTGACGGGAAGGAGGAAAGGTCCAGGAGAGGTTTCCACAGTGGTAAGTAATGATGACGAGGGAGGATCAGCCGAGTGTAAGTGACGGGAAGGAGGAGGATCCAGGAGAGGTTTCCACAGGTGAGTAATGATGACGAGGGGGGATCAGCCGAGTGTGAGTGACGGGAAGGAGGAGAGTCCAGGAGAGGTTTCCACAGGTGAGTAATGATGACGAGGGGGGATCAGCCAAGTGTGAGTGACGGGAAGGAGGAGATCCAGGAGAGGTTTCCACAGGTGAGTAATGATGACGAGGTGGAATCAGCTGAGTGTGAGTGACGGGAAGGAGGAGAATCCAGGAGAGGTTTCCACAGGTGAGTAATGATGACGAGGGGGGATCAGCCGAGTGTGAGTGACGGGAAGGAGGAGAGTCCAGGAGAGGTTTCCACAGGTGAGTGATGGTGACGAGGGGGGATCAGCCGAGTGTGAGTGACGGGAAGGAGGAGAGTCCAGGAGAGGTTTCCACCGGTGAGTAATGATGACGAGGGGGGATCAGCCCGAGTGTGAGTGACGGGAAGGAGGAGAGTCCAGGAGAGGTTTCCACAGGTGAGTAATGATGACGAGGGAGGATCAGCCGAGTGTGAGTGACGGGAAGGGAGGAGAGTCCAGGAGAGGTTTCACAGGTGAGTAATG
>NW_027442882.1:0-73015 GCF_048569485.1 Anomaloglossus baeobatrachus
TCATTATAACTAAGCCATTATACTAGCAAACACTCAGGGTACCTAGTGGCATCCTAAACTTGGCTATTGGACTTTGCTATAGTCACACTAGTGCAAAGACATTTGCAGAGCACGTCTGCCTGCATGGCACACCCCAACTCATTATAACTAAGCCATTATACTAGCAAACACACAGTGTACCTAGTGGCATCCTAAATGTGGCTATTGGACTTTGCTATAGTCACACTAGTGCAAAGACATTTGCAGAGCACGTCTGCCTGCATTGCACACTCCAACTCATTATAACTAAGCCATTATACTAGCAAACACTCAGTGTACCTAGTGGCATCCTAAACGTGGCTATTGGACTTTGCTATAGTCACACTAGTGCAAAGACATTTGCAGAGCACGTCTGCCTGCATTGCACACTCCAACTCATTATAACTAAGACATTATACTAGCAAACACTCAGTGTACCTAGTGGCATCCTAAACGTGGCTATTGGACTTTGTTATAGTCACACTAGTGCAAAGACATTTGCAGAGCACGTCTGCCTGCATTGCACACTCCAACTCATTATAACTAAGCCATTATACTAGCAAACACTCAGTGTACCTAGTGGCATCCTAAACGTGGCTATTGGACTTTGCTATAGTGACACTAGTGCAAAGACATTTGCAGAGCACGTCTGCCTGCATTGCACACTCCAACTCATTATAACTAAGCCATTATACTAGAAAACACTCAGTGTACCTAGTGGCATCCTAAACGTGGCTATTGGACTTTGCTATAGTCACACTAGTGCAAAGACATTTGCAGAGCACGTCTGCCTGCATTGCACACTCCAACTCATTATAACTAAGCCATTATACTAGCAAACACTCAGTGTACCTAGTGCATCCTAAACGTGGCTATTGGACTTTGCTATAGTCACACTAGTGCAAAGACATTTGCAGAGCACGTCTGCCTGCATTGCACACTCCAACTCATTATAACTAAGCCATTATACTAGCAAACACTCAGTGTACCTAGTGGCATCCTAAACGTGGCTATTGGACTTTGCTATAGTCACACTAGTGCAAAGACATTTGCAGAGCACCTCTGCCTGAATTGCACACTCCAACTCATTATAACTAAGCCATTATACTAGCAAACAGTCAGTGTACCTAGTGGCATCCTAAACGTGGCTATTGGACTTTGCTATAGTCAGACTAGTGCAAAGACATTTGCAGAGCACCTCTGCCTGCATTGCACACTCCAACTCATTATAACTAAGCCATTATACTAGCAAACACTCAGTGTACCTAGTGGCATCCTAAACGTGGCTATTGGACTGTTGTCTAGTCAGACTAGTGCAAAGACATTTGCAGAGCACCTCTGCCTGCATTGCACACTCCAACTCATTATAACTAAGCCATTATACTAGCAAACACTCGGTGTACCTAGTGGCATCCTAAACGTGGCTATTGGACTTTGCTATAGTCACACTAGTGCAAAGACATTTGCAGAGCACCGTCTGCCTGCATTGCACACTCCAACTCATTATAACTAAGCCATTATACTAGCAAACACTCAGTGTACCTAGTGGCATCCTAAACGTGGCTATTGGACTTTGCTATAGTCACACTAGTGCAAAGACATTTGCAGAGCACGTCTGCCTGCATTGCACACTCCAACTCATTATAACTAAGCCATTATACTAGCAAACACACAGTGTACCTAGTGGCATCCTAAACGTGGCTATTGGACTTTGCTATAGTCACACTAGTGCAAAGACATTTGCAGAGCACGTCTGCCTGCATTGCACACTCCAACTCATTATAACTAAGCCATTATACTAGCAAACACTCAGTGTACCTAGTGGCATCCTAAACTTGGCTATTGGACTTTGCTATAGTCACACTAGTGCAAAGACATTTGCAGAGCACGTCTGCCTGCATGGCACACCCCAACTCATTATAACTAAGCCATTATACTAGCAAACACACAGTGTACCTAGTGGCATCCTAAACGTGGCTATTGGACTTTGCTATAGTCACACTAGTGCAAAGACATTTGCAGAGCACGTCTGCCTGCATTGCACACTCCAACTCATTATAACTAAGACATTATACTAGCAAACACTCAGTGTACCTAGTGGCATCCTAAACGTGGCTATTGGACTTTGTTATAGTCACACTAGTGCAAAGACATTTGCAGAGCACGTCTGCCGGCATTGCACACTCCAACTCATTATAACTAAGCCATTATACTAGCAAACACTCAGTGTACCTAGTGGCATCCTAAACGTGGCTATTGGACTTTCTATAGTCACACTAGTGCAAAGACATTTGCAGAGCACGTCTGCCTGCATTGCACACTCCAACTCATTATAACTAAGCCATTATACTAGCAAACACTCAGTGTACCTAGTGGCATCCTAAACGTGGCTATTGGACTTTGCTATAGTCACACTAGTGCAAAGACCATTTGCAGAGCACGTCTGCCTGCATTGCACACTCCAACTCATTATAACTAAGCCATTATACTAGCAAACACACAGTGTACCTAGTGGCATCCTAAACGTGGCTATTGGACTTTGCTATAGTCACACTAGTGCAAAGACATTTGCAGAGCACCTCTGCCTGCATTGCACACTCCAACTTATTATAACTAAGCCATTATACTAGCAAACACACAGTGTACCTAGTGGCATCCTAAACGTGGCTATTGGACTTAGCTATAGTCACACTAGTGCAAAGACATTTGCAGAGCACCTCTGCCTGCATTGCACACTCCAACTCATTATAACTAAGCCATTATACTAGCAAACACTCAGTGTACCTAGTGGCATCCTAAACGTGGCTATTGGACTTTGCTATAGTCACACTAGTGCAAAGACATTTGCAGAGCACGTATGCCTGCATTGCACACTCCAACTCATTATAACTAAGCCATTATACTAGCAAACACTCAGTGTACCTAGTGGCATCCTAAACGTGGCTATTGGACTTTGCTATAGTCACACTAGTGCAAAGACATTTGCAGAGCACGTCTGCCTGCATTGCACACTCCAACTCATTATAACTAAGCCATTATACTAGCAAACACTCAGTGTACCTAGTGGCATCCTAAACGTGGCTATTGGACTTTGCTATAGTCAAACTAGTGCAAAGACATTTGCAGAGCACGTCTGCCTGCATTGCACACTCCAACTCATTATAACTAAGCCATTATACTAGCAAACACTCAGTGTACCTAGTGGCATCCTAAACGTGGCTATTGGACTTTGCTATAGTCACACTAGTGCAAAGACATTTGCAGAGCACGTCTGCCTGCATTGCACACTCCAACTCATTATAACTAAGCCATTATACTAGCAAACACTCAGTGTACCTAGTGGCATCCTAAACGTGGCTATTGGACTTTGCTATAGTCACACTAGTGCAAAGACATTTGCAGAGCACGTCTGCCTGCATTGCACACTCCAACTCATTATAACTAAGCCATTATACTAGCAAACACACAGTGTACCTAGTGGCATCCTAAACGTGGCTATTGGACTTTGCTATAGTCACACTAGTGCAAAGACATTTGCAGAGCACCTCTGCCTGCATTGCACACTCCAACTCATTATAACTAAGCCATTATACTAGCAAACACTCAGTGTACCTAGTGGCATCCTAAACGTGGCTATTGGACTTTGCTATAGTCACACTAGTGCAAAGACATTTGCAGAGCACGTCTGCCTGCATTGCACACTCCAACTCATTATAACTAAGCCATTATACTAGCAAACACTCAGTGTACCTAGTGGCATCCTAAACGTGGCTATTGGACTTTGCTATAGTCACACTAGTGCAAAGACATTTGCAGAGCACCTCTGCCTGCATTGCACACTCCAACTCATTATAACTAAGCCATTATACTAGCAAACACTCAGTGTACCTAGTGGCATCCTAAACGTGGCTATTGGACTTTGCTATAGTCAGACTAGTGCAAAGACATTTGCAGAGCACCTCTGCCTGCATTGCACACTCCAACTCATTATAACTAAGCCATTATACTAGCAAACACTCAGTGTACCTAGTGGCATCCTAAACGTGGCTATTGGACTGTTGTCTAGTCAAACACTCAGTGTACCTAGTGGCATCCTAAACGTGGCTATTGGACTTTGCTATAGTCACACTAGTGCAAAGACATTTGCAGAGCACGTCTGCCTGCATTGCACACTCCAACTCATTATAACTAAGCCATTATACTAGCAAACACTCAGTGTACCTAGTGGCATCCTAAACGTGGCTATTGGACTTTGCTATAGTCACACTAGTGCAAAGACATTTGCAGAGCACGTCTGCCTGCATTGCACACTCCAACTCATTATAACTAAGCCATTATACTAGCAAACACTCAGTGTACCTAGTGGCATCCTAAACGTGGCTATTGGACTTTGCTATAGTCACACTAGTGCAAAGACATTTGCAGAGCACGTCTGCCTGCATTGCACACTTCAACTCATTATAACTAAGCCATTATACTAGCAAACACTCAGTGTACCTAGTGGCATCCTAAACGTGGCTATTGGACTTTGCTATAGTCAGACTAGTGCAAAGACATTTGCAGAGCACCTCTGCCTGCATTGCACACTCCAACTCATTATAACTAAGCCATTATACTAGCAAACACTCAGTGTACCTAGTGGCATCCTAAACGTGGCTATTGGACTGTTGTCTAGTCACACTAGTGCAAAGACATTTGCAGAGCACCTCTGCCTGCATTGCACACTCCAACTCATTATAACTAAGCCATTATACTAGCAAACACTCAGTGTACCTAGTGGCATCCTAAACGTGGCTATTGGACTTTGCTATAGTCACACTAGTGCAAAGACATTTGCAGAGCACGTCTGCCTGCATTGCACACTCCAACTCATTATAACTAAGCCATTATACTAGCAAACACTCAGTGTACCTAGTGGCATCCTAAACGTGGCTATTGGACTTTGCTATAGTCACACTAGTGCAAAGACATTTGCAGAGCACGTCTGCCTGCATTGCACACTCCAACTCATTATAACTAAGCCATTATACTAGCAAACACTCAGTGTATCTAGTGGCATCCTAAACGTGGCTATTGGACTTTGCTATAGTCACACTAGTGCAAAGACATTTGCAGAGCACCTCTGCCTGCATTGCACACTCCAACTCATTATAACTAAGCCATTATACTAGCAAACACTCAGTGTACCTAGTGGCATCCTAAACGTGGCTATTGGACTGTTGTCTAGTCACACTAGTGCAAAGACATTTGCAGAGCACTTCTGCCTGCATTGCACACTCCAACTCATTATAACTAAGCCATTATACTAGCAAACACTCAGTGTACCTAGTGGCATCCTAAACGTGGCTATTGGACTTTGCTATAGTCAGACTAGTGCAAAGACATTTGCAGAGCACCTCTGCCTGCATTGCACACTCCAACTCATTATAACTAAGCCATTATACTAGCAAACACTCAGTGTACCTAGTGGCATCCTAAACGTGGCTATTGGACTTTGCTATAGTCACACTAGTGCAAAGACATTTGCAGAGCACGTCTGCCTACATTGCACACTCCAACTCATTATAACTAAGCCATTATACTAGCAAACACTCAGTGTACCTAGTGGCATCCTAAACGTGGCTATTGTACTTTGCTATAGTCACACTAGTGCAAAGACATTTGCAGAGCACGTCTGCCTGCATTGCACACTCCAACTCATTATAACTAAGCCATTATACTAGCAAACACTCAGTGTACCTAGTGGCATCCTAAACGTGGCTATTGGACTTTGCTATAGTCACACTAGTGCAAAGACATTTGCAGAGCACGTCTGCCTGCATTGCACACTCCAACTCATTATAACTAAGCCATTATACTAGCAAAAACACAGTGTACCTAGTGGCATCCTAAACGTGGCTATTGGACTTTGCTATAGTCACACTAGTGCAAAGACATTTGCAGAGCACCTCTGCCTGCATTGCATACTCCAACTCATTATAACTAAGCCATTATACTAGCAAACACTCAGTGTACCTAGTGGCATCCTAAACGTGGCTATTGGACTTTGCTATAGTCACACTAGTGCAAAGACATTTGCAGAGCACGTCTGCCTGCATTGCACACTCCAACTCATTATAACTAAGCCATTATACTAGCAAACACTCAGTGTACCTAGTGGCATCCTAAACGTGGCTATTGGACTTTGCTATAGTCAGACTAGTGCAAAGACATTTGCAGAGCACCTCTGCCTCCATTGCACACTCCAACTCATTATAACTAAGCCATTATACTAGCAAACACTCAGTGTACCTAGTGGCATCCCAAACGTGGCTATTGTACTTTGCTATAGTCCCACTAGTGCAAAGACATTTGCAGCACCTCTGCCTGCATTGCACACTCCAACTCATTATAACTAAGCCATTATACTAGCAAACACTCAGTGTACCTAGTGGCATCCTAAACGTGGCTATTGGACTTTGCTATAGTCACACTAGTGCAAAGACATTTGCAGAGCATGTCTGCCTGCATTGCACACTCCAACTCATTATAACTAAGCCATTATACTAGCAAACACTCAGTGTACCTAGTGGCATCCTAAACGTGGCTATTGGACTTTGCTATAGTCACACTAGTGCAAAGACATTTGCAGAGCACGTCTGCCTGCATTGCACACTCCAACTCATTATAACTAAGCCATTATACTAGCAAACACACAGTGTACCTAGTGGCATCCTAAACGTGGCTATTGGACTTTGCTATAGTCACACTAGTGCAAAGACATTTGCAGAGCACCTCTGCCTGCATTGCACACTCCAACTCATTATAACTAAGCCATTATACTAGCAAACACTCAGTGTACCTAGTGGCATCCTAAACGTGGCTATTGGACTTTGCTATAGTCACACTAGTGCAAAGACATTTGCAGAGCACGTCTGCCTGCATTGCACACTCCAACTCATTATAACTAAGCCATTATACTAGCAAACACTCAGTGTACCTAGTGGCATCCTAAACGTGGCTATTGGACTTTGCTATAGTCACACTAGTGCAAAGACATTTGCAGAGCACGTCTGCCTGCATTGCACACTCCAACTCATTATAACTAAGCCATTATACTAGCAAACACTCAGTGTACCTAGTGGCATCCTAAACGTGGCTATTGGACTTTGCTATAGTCAGACTAGTGCAAAGACATTTGCAGAGCACCTCTGCCTGCATTGCACACTCCAACTCATTATAACTAAGCCATTATACTAGCAAACACTCAGTGTACCTAGTGGCATCCTAAACGTGGCTATTGGACTGTTGTCTAGTCAAACACTCAGTGTACCTAGTGGCATCCTAAACGTGGCTATTGGACTTTGCTATAGTCACACTAGTGCAAAGACATTTGCAGAGCACGTCTGCCTGCATTGCACACTCCAACTCATTATAACTAAGCCATTATACTAGCAAACACTCAGTGTACCTAGTGGCATCCTAAACGTGGCTATTGGACTTTGCTATAGTCACACTAGTGCAAAGACATTTGCAGAGCACGTCTGCCTGCATTGCACACTCCAACTCATTATAACTAAGCCATTATACTAGCAAACACTCAGTGTACCTAGTGGCATCCTAAACGTGGCTATTGGACTTTGCTATAGTCAGACTAGTGCAAAGACATTTGCAGAGCACCTCTGCCTGCATTGCACACTCCAACTCATTATAACTAAGCCATTATACTAGCAAACACTCAGTGTACCTAGTGGCATCCTAAACGTGGCTATTGGACTGTTGTCTAGTCACACTAGTGCAAAGACATTTGCAGAGCACCTCTGCCTGCATTGCACACTCCAACTCATTATAACTAAGCCATTATACTAGCAAACACTCAGTGTACCTAGTGGCATCCTAAACGTGGCTATTGGACTTTGCTATAGTCACACTAGTGCAAAGACATTTGCAGAGCACGTCTGCCTGCATTGCACACTCCAACTCATTATAACTAAGCCATTATACTAGCAAACACTCAGTGTACCTAGTGGCATCCTAAACGTGGCTATTGGACTTTGCTATAGTCACACTAGTGCAAAGACATTTGCAGAGCACGTCTGCCTGCATTGCACACTCCAACTCATTATAACTAAGCCATTATACTAGCAAACACCCAGTGTATCTAGTGGCATCCTAAATGTGGCTATTGGACTTTGCTATAGTCACACTAGTGCAAAGACATTTGCAGAGCACCTCTGCCTGCATTGCACACTCCAACTCATTATAACTAAGCCATTATACTAGCAAACACTCAGTGTACCTAGTGGCATCCTAAACGTGGCTATTGGACTGTTGTCTAGTCACACTAGTGCAAAGACATTTGCAGAGCACTTCTGCCTGCATTGCACACTCCAACTCATTATAACTAAGCCATTATACTAGCAAACACTCAGTGTACCTAGTGGCATCCTAAACGTGGCTATTGGACTTTGCTATAGTCAGACTAGTGCAAAGACATTTGCAGAGCACCTCTGCCTGCATTGCACACTCCAACTCATTATAACTAAGCCATTATACTAGCAAACACTCAGTGTACCTAGTGGCATCCTAAACGTGGCTATTGGACTGTTGTCTAGTCACACTAGTGCAAAGACATTTGCAGATCACCTCTGCCTGCATTGCACACTCCAACTCATTATAACTAAGCCATTATACTAGCAAACACTCAGTGTACCTAGTGGCATCCTAAACGTGGCTATTGGACTTTGCTATAGTCACACTAGTGCAAAGACATTTGCAGAGCACGTCTGCCTACATTGCACACTCCAACTCATTATAACTAAGCCATTATACTAGCAAACACTCAGTGTACCTAGTGGCATCCTAAACGTGGCTATTGTACTTTGCTATAGTCACACTAGTGCAAAGACATTTGCAGAGCACGTCTGCCTGCATTGCACACTCCAACTCATTATAACTAAGCCATTATACTAGCAAACACTCAGTGTACCTAGTGGCATCCTAAACGTGGCTATTGGACTTTGCTATAGTCACACTAGTGCAAAGACATTTGCAGAGCACGTCTGCCTGCATTGCACACTCCAACTCATTATAACTAAGCCATTATACTAGCAAACACACAGTGTACCTAGTGGCATCCTAAACGTGGCTATTGGACTTTGCTATAGTCACACTAGTGCAAAGACATTTGCAGAGCACCTCTGCCTGCATTGCATACTCCAACTCATTATAACTAAGCCATTATACTAGGAAACACTCAGTGTACCTAGTGGCATCCTAAACGTGGCTATTGGACTTTGCTATAGTCACACTAGTGCAAAGACATTTGCAGAGCACGTCTGCCTGCATTGCACACTCCAACTCATTATAACTAAGCCATTATACTAGCAAACACTCAGTGTACCTAGTGGCATCCTAAACGTGGCTATTGGACTTTGCTATAGTCAGACTAGTGCAAAGACATTTGCAGAGCACCTCTGCCTCCATTGCACACTCCAACTCATTATAACTAAGCCATTATACTAGCAAACACTCAGTGTACCTAGTGGCATCCCAAACGTGGCTATTGTACTTTGCTATAGTCCCACTAGTGCAAAGACATTTGCAGCACCTCTGCCTGCATTGCACACTCCAACTCATTATAACTAAGCCATTATACTAGCAAACACTCAGTGTACCTAGTGGCATCCTAAACGTGGCTATTGGACTTTGCTATAGTCACACTAGTGCAAAGACATTTGCAGAGCATGTCTGCCTGCATTGCACACTCCAACTCATTATAACTAAGCCATTATACTAGCAAACACTCAGTGTACCTAGTGGCATCCTAAACGTGGCTATTGGACTTTGCTATAGTCACACTAGTGTAAAGACATTTGCAGAGCACGTCTGCCTGCATTGCACACTCCAACTCATTATAACTAAGCCATTATACTAGCAAACACTCAGTGTACCTAGTGGCATCCTATACGTGGCTATTGGACTTTGCTATAGTCATACTAGTGCAAAGACATTTGCAGAGCACGTCTGCCTGCATTGCACACTCCAACTCATTATAACTAAGCCATTATACTAGCAAACACACAGTGTACCTAGTGGCATCCTAAACGTGGCTATTGGACTTTGCTATAGTCACACTAGTGCAAAGACATTTGCAGAGCACCTCTGCCTGCATTGCACACTCCAACTCATTATAACTAAGCCATTATACTAGCAAACACTCAGTGTACCTAGTGGCATCCTAAACGTGGCTATTGGACTTTGCTATAGTCACACTAGTACAAAGACATTTGCAGAGCACGTCTGCCTGCATTGCACACTCCAACTCATTATAACTAAGCCATTATACTAGCAAACACTCAGTGTACCTAGTGGCATCCTAAACGTGGCTATTGGACTTTTGTCTAGTCACACTAGTGCAAAGACATTTGCAGAGCACCTCTGCCTGCATTGCACACTCCAACTCATTATAACTAAGCCATTATACTAGCAAACACTCAGTGTACCTAGTGGCATCCTAAACGTGGCTATTGGACTTTGCTATAGTCACACTAGTGCAAAGACATTTGCAGAGCACGTCTGCCTGCATTGCACACTCCAACTCATTATAACTAAGCCATTATACTAGCAAACACTCAGTGTACCTAGTGGCATCCTAAACGTGGCTATTGGACTTTGCTATAGTCACACTAGTGCAAAGACATTTGCAGAGCACGTCTGCCTGCATTGCACACTCCAACTCATTATAACTAAGCCATTATACTAGCAAACACTCAGTGTATCTAGTGGCATCCTAAACGTGGCTATTGGACTTTGCTATAGTCACACTAGTGCAAAGACATTTGCAGAGCACGTCTGCCTGCATTGCACACTCCAACTCATTATAACTAAGCCATTATACTAGCAAACACTCAGTGTACCTAGTGGCATCCTAAACGTGGCTATTGGACTTTGCTATAGTCAGACTAGTGCAAAGACATTTGCAGAGCACCTCTGCCTGCATTGCACACTCCAACTCATTATAACTAAGCCATTATACTAGCAAACACTCAGTGTACCTAGTGGCATCCTAAACATGGCTATTGGACTGTTGTCTAGTCACACTAGTGCAAAGACATTTGCAGAGCACCTCTGCCTGCATTGCACACTCCAACTCATTATAACTAAGCCATTATACTAGCAAACACTCAGTGTACCTAGTGGCATCCTAAACGTGGCTATTGGACTTTGCTATAGTCACACTAGTGCAAAGACATTTGCAGAGCACGTCTGCCTGCATTGCACACTCCAACTCATTATAACTAAGCCATTATACTAGCAAACACTCAGTGTACCTAGTGGCATCCTAAACGTGGCTATTGGACTTTGCTATAGTCACACTAGTGCAAAGACATTTGCAGAGCACGTCTGCCTGCATTGCACACTCCAACTCATTATAACTAAGCCATTATACTAGCAAACACCCAGTGTATCTAGTGGCATCCTAAATGTGGCTATTGGACTTTGCTATAGTCACACTAGTGCAAAGACATTTGCAGAGCACCTCTGCCTGCATTGCACACTCCAACTCATTATAACTAAGCCATTATACTAGCAAACACTCAGTGTACCTAGTGGCATCCTAAACGTGGCTATTGGACTGTTGTCTAGTCACACTAGTGCAAAGACATTTGCAGAGCACTTCTGCCTGCATTGCACACTCCAACTCATTATAACTAAGCCATTATACTAGCAAACACTCAGTGTACCTAGTGGCATCCTAAACGTGGCTATTGGACTTTGCTATAGTCAGACTAGTGCAAAGACATTTGCAGAGCACCTCTGCCTGCATTGCACACTCCAACTCATTATAACTAAGCCATTATACTAGCAAACACTCAGTGTACCTAGTGGCATCCTAAACGTGGCTATTGGACTTTGCTATAGTCACACTAGTGCAAAGACATTTGCAGAGCACGTCTGCCTGCATTGCACACTCCAACTCATTATAACTAAGCCATTATACTAGCAAACACACAGTGTACCTAGTGGCATCCTAAACGTGGCTATTGGACTTTGCTATAGTCACACTAGTGCAAAGACATTTGCAGAGCACCTCTGCCTGCATTGCACACTCCAACTCATTATAACTAAGCCATTATACTAGCAAACACTCAGTGTACCTAGTGGCATCCTAAACGTGGCTATTGGACTTTGCTATAGTCACACTAGTACAAAGACATTTGCAGAGCACGTCTGCCTGCATTGCACACTCCAACTCATTATAACTAAGCCATTATACTAGCAAACACTCAGTGTACCTAGTGGCATCCTAAACGTGGCTATTGGACTTTTGTCTAGTCACACTAGTGCAAAGACATTTGCAGAGCACCTCTGCCTGCATTGCACACTCCAACTCATTATAACTAAGCCATTATACTAGCAAACACTCAGTGTACCTAGTGGCATCCTAAACGTGGCTATTGGACTTTGCTATAGTCACACTAGTGCAAAGACATTTGCAGAGCACGTCTGCCTGCATTGCACACTCCAACTCATTATAACTAAGCCATTATACTAGCAAACACTCAGTGTACCTAGTGGCATCCTAAACGTGGCTATTGGACTTTGCTATAGTCACACTAGTGCAAAGACATTTGCAGAGCACGTCTTCCTGCATTGCACACTCCAACTCATTATAACTAAGCCATTATACTAGCAAACACACAGTGTACCTAGTGGCATCCTAAACGTGGCTATTGGACTTTGCTATAGTCACACTAGTGCAAAGACATTTGTAGAGCACCTCTGCCTGCATTGCACACTCCAACTCATTATAACTAAGCCATTATACTAGCAAACACTCAGTGTACCTAGTGGCATCCCAAACGTGGCTATTGTACTTTGCTATAGTCCCACTAGTGCAAAGACATTTGCAGCACCTCTGCCTGCATTGCACACTCCAACTCATTATAACTAAGCCATTATACTAGCAAACACTCAGTGTACCTAGTGGCATCCTAAACGTGGCTATTGGACTTTGCTATAGTCACACTAGTGCAAAGACATTTGCAGAGCATGTCTGCCTGCATTGCACACTCCAACTCATTATAACTAAGCCATTATACTAGCAAACACTCAGTGTACCTAGTGGCATCCTAAACGTGGCTATTGGACTTTGCTATAGTCACACTAGTGCAAAGACATTTGCAGAGCACGTCTGCCTGCATTGCACACTCCAACTCATTATAACTAAGCCATTATACTAGCAAACACACAGTGTACCTAGTGGCATCCTAAACGTGGCTATTGGACTTTGCTATAGTCACACTAGTGCAAAGACATTTGCAGAGCACCTCTGCCTGCATTGCACACTCCAACTCATTATAACTAAGCCATTATACTAGCAAACACTCAGTGTACCTAGTGGCATCCTAAACGTGGCTATTGGACTTTGCTATAGTCACACTAGTACAAAGACATTTGCAGAGCACGTCTGCCTGCATTGCACACTCCAACTCATTATAACTAAGCCATTATACTAGCAAACACTCAGTGTACCTAGTGGCATCCTAAACGTGGCTATTGGACTTTTGTCTAGTCACACTAGTGCAAAGACATTTGCAGAGCACCTCTGCCTGCATTGCACACTCCAACTCATTATAACTAAGCCATTATACTAGCAAACACTCAGTGTACCTAGTGGCATCCTAAACGTGGCTATTGGACTTTGCTATAGTCACACTAGTGCAAAGACATTTGCAGAGCACGTCTGCCTGCATTGCACACTCCAACTCATTATAACTAAGCCATTATACTAGCAAACACTCAGTGTACCTAGTGGCATCCTAAACGTGGCTATTGGACTTTGCTATAGTCACACTAGTGCAAAGACATTTGCAGAGCACGTCTGCCTGCATTGCACACTCCAACTCATTATAACTAAGCCATTATACTAGCAAACACTCAGTGTATCTAGTGGCATCCTAAACGTGGCTATTGGACTTTGCTAAAGTCACACTAGTGCAAAGACATTTGCAGAGCACGTCTGCCTGCATTGCACACTCCAACTCATTATAACTAAGCCATTATACTAGCAAACACACAGTGTACCTAGAGGCATCCTAAACGTGGCTATTGGACTTTGCTATAGTCACGCTAGTGCAAAGACATTTGCAGAGCACCTCTGCCTGCATTGCACACTCCAACTCATTATAACTAAGCCATTATACTAGCAAACACTCAGTGTACCTAGTGGCATCCTAAACGTGGCTATTGGACTTTGCTATAGTCACACTAGTGCAAAGACATTTGCAGAGCACCTCTGCCTGCATTGCACACTCCAACTCATTATAACTAAGCCATTATACTAGCAAACACTCAGTGTACCTAGTGGCATCCTAAACGTGGCTATTGGACTTTGCTATAGTCACACTAGTGCAAAGACATTTGCAGAGCACCTCTGCCTGCATTGCACACTCCAACTCATTATAACTAAGCCATTATACTAGCAAACACACAGTGTACCTAGTGGCATCCTAAACGTGGCTATTGGACTTTGCTATAGTCACACTAGTGCAAAGACATTTGCAGAGCACCTCTGCCGGCATTGCACACTCCAACTCATTATAACTAAGCCATTATACTAGCAAACACTCAGTGTACCTAGTGGCATCCTAAACGTGGCTATTGGACTTTGCTATAGTCACACTAGTGCAAAGACATTTGCAGAGCACCTCTGCCTGCATTGCACACTCCAACTCATTATAACTAAGCCATTATACTAGCAAACACTCAGTGTACCTAGTGGCATCCTAAACGTGGCTATTGGACTTTGCTATAGTCACACTAGTGCAAAGACATTTGCAGAGCACGTCTGCCTGCATTGCACACTCCAACTCATTATAACTAAGCCATTATACTAGCAAACACTCAGTGTACCTAGTGGCATCCTAAACGTGGCTATTGGACTTTGCTATAGTCACACTAGTGCAAAGACATTTGCAGAGCACGTCTGCCTGCATTGCACACTCCAACTCATTATAACTAAGCCATTATACTAGCAAACACTCAGTGTACCTAGTGGCATCCTAAATGTGGCTATTGGACTTTGCTATAGTCACACTAGTGCAAAGACATTTGCAGAGCACGTCTGCCTGCATTGCACACTCCAACTCATTATAACTAAGCCATTATACTAGCAAACACTCAGTGTACCTAGTGGCATCCTAAACGTGGCTATTTGACTTTGCTATAGTCACACTAGTGCAAAGACATTTGCAGAGCACGTCTGCCTGCATTGCACACTCCAACTCATTATAACTAAGCCATTATACTAGCAAACACTCAGTGTACCTAGTGGCATCCTAAACGTGGCTATTAGACTTTGCTATAGTCACACTAGTGCAAAGACATTTGCAGAGCACGTCTGCCTGCATTGCACACTCCAACTCATTATAACTAAGCCATTATACTAGCAAACACTCAGTGTACCTAGTGGCATCCTAAACGTGGCTATTGGACTTTGCTATAGTCACACTAGTGCAAAGACATTTGCAGAGCACGTCTGCCTGCATTGCACACTCCAACTCATTATAACTAAGCCATTATACTAGCAAACACCCAGTGTATCTAGTGGCATCCTAAATGTGGCTATTGGACTTTGCTATAGTCACACTAGTGCAAAGACATTTGCAGAGCACCTCTGCCTGCATTGCACACTCCAACTCATTATAACTAAGCCATTATACTAGCAAACACTCAGTGTACCTAGTGGCATCCTAAACGTGGCTATTGGACTGTTGTCTAGTCACACTAGTGCAAAGACATTTGCAGAGCACCTCTGCCTGCATTGCACACTCCAACTCATTATAACTAAGCCATTATACTAGCAAACACTCAGTGTACCTAGTGGCATCCTAAACGTGGCTATTGGACTGTTGTCTAGTCACACTAGTGCAAAGACATTTGCAGAGCACCTCTGCCTGCATTGCACACTCCAACTCATTATAACTAAGCCATTATACTAGCAAACACTCAGTGTACCTAGTGGCATCCTAAACGTAGCTATTGGACTTTGCTATAGTCACACTAGTGCAAAGACATTTGCAGAGCACGTCTGCCTACATTGCACACTCCAACTCATTATAACTAAGCCATTATACTAGCAAACACTCAGTGTACCTAGTGGCATCCTAAACGTGGCTATTGTACTTTGCTATAGTCACACTAGTGCAAAGACATTTGCAGAGCACGTCTGCCTGCATTGCACACTCCAACTCATTATAACTAAGCCATTATACTAGCAAACACTCAGTGTACCTAGTGGCATCCTAAACGTGGCTATTGGACTTTGCTATAGTCACACTAGTGCAAAGACATTTGCAGAGCACGTCTGCCTGCATTGCACACTCCAACTCATTATAACTAAGCCATTATACTAGCAAACACACAGTGTACCTAGTGGCATCCTAAACGTGGCTATTGGACTTTGCTATAGTCACACTAGTGCAAAGACATTTGCAGAGCACCTCTGCCTGCATTGCATACTCCAACTCATTATAACTAAGCCATTATACTAGCAAACACTCAGTGTACCTAGTGGCATCCTAAACGTGGCTATTGGACTTTGCTATAGTCACACTAGTGCAAAGACATTTGCAGAGCACGTCTGCCTGCATTGCACACTCCAACTCATTATAACTAAGCCATTATACTAGCAAACACTCAGTGTCCTAGTGGCATCCTAAACGTGGCTATTGGACTTTGCTATAGTCAGACTAGTGCAAAGACATTTGCAGAGCACCTCTGCCTCCATTGCACACTCCAACTCATTATAACTAAGCCATTATACTAGCAAACACTCAGTGTACCTAGTGGCATCCCAAACGTGGCTATTGTACTTTGCTATAGTCCCACTAGTGCAAAGACATTTGCAGCACCTCTGCCTGCATTGCACACTCCAACTCATTATAACTAAGCCATTATACTAGCAAACACTCAGTGTACCTAGTGGCATCCTAAACGTGGCTATTGGACTTTGCTATAGTCACACTAGTGCAAAGACATTTGCAGAGCATGTCTGCCTGCATTGCACACTCCAACTCATTATAACTAAGCCATTATACTAGCAAACACTCAGTGTACCTAGTGGCATCCTAAACGTGGCTATTGGACTTTGCTATAGTCACACTAGTGCAAAGACATTTGCAGAGCACGTCTGCCTGCATTGCACACTCCAACTCATTATAACTAAGCCATTATACTAGCAAACACACAGTGTACCTAGTGGCATCCTAAACGTGGCTATTGGACTTTGCTATAGTCACACTAGTGCAAAGACATTTGCAGAGCACCTCTGCCTGCATTGCACACTCCAACTCATTATAACTAAGCCATTATACTAGCAAACACTCAGTGTACCTAGTGGCATCCTAAACGTGGCTATTGGACTTTTGTCTAGTCACACTAGTGCAAAGACATTTGCAGAGCACCTCTGCCTGCATTGCACACTCCAACTCATTATAACTAAGCCATTATACTAGCAAACACTCAGTGTACCTAGTGGCATCCTAAACGTGGCTATTGGACTTTGCTATAGTCACACTAGTGCAAAGACATTTGCAGAGCACGTCTGCCTGCATTGCACACTCCAACTCATTATAACTAAGCCATTATACTAGCAAACACTCAGTGTACCTAGTGGCATCCTAAACGTGGCTATTGGACTTTGCTATAGTCACACTAGTGCAAAGACATTTGCAGAGCACGTCTTCCTGCATTGCACACTCCAACTCATTATAACTAAGCCATTATACTAGCAAACACACAGTGTACCTAGTGGCATCCTAAACGTGGCTATTGGACTTTGCTATAGTCACACTAGTGCAAAGACATTTGTAGAGCACCTCTGCCTGCATTGCACACTCCAACTCATTATAACTAAGCCATTATACTAGCAAACACTCAGTGTACCTAGTGGCATCCCAAACGTGGCTATTGTACTTTGCTATAGTCCCACTAGTGCAAAGACATTTGCAGCACCTCTGCCTGCATTGCACACTCCAACTCATTATAACTAAGCCATTATACTAGCAAACACTCAGTGTACCTAGTGGCATCCTAAACGTGGCTATTGGACTTTGCTATAGTCACACTAGTGCAAAGACATTTGCAGAGCATGTCTGCCTGCATTGCACACTCCAACTCATTATAACTAAGCCATTATACTAGCAAACACTCAGTGTACCTAGTGGCATCCTAAACGTGGCTATTGGACTTTGCTATAGTCACACTAGTGCAAAGACATTTGCAGAGCACGTCTGCCTGCATTGCACACTCCAACTCATTATAACTAAGCCATTATACTAGCAAACACACAGTGTACCTAGTGGCATCCTAAACGTGGCTATTGGACTTTGCTATAGTCACACTAGTGCAAAGACATTTGCAGAGCACCTCTGCCTGCATTGCACACTCCAACTCATTATAACTAAGCCATTATACTAGCAAACACTCAGTGTACCTAGTGGCATCCTAAACGTGGCTATTGGACTTTGCTATAGTCACACTAGTACAAAGACATTTGCAGAGCACGTCTGCCTGCATTGCACACTCCAACTCATTATAACTAAGCCATTATACTAGCAAACACTCAGTGTACCTAGTGGCATCCTAAACGTGGCTATTGGACTTTTGTCTAGTCACACTAGTGCAAAGACATTTGCAGAGCACCTCTGCCTGCATTGCACACTCCAACTCATTATAACTAAGCCATTATACTAGCAAACACTCAGTGTACCTAGTGGCATCCTAAACGTGGCTATTGGACTTTGCTATAGTCACACTAGTGCAAAGACATTTGCAGAGCACGTCTGCCTGCATTGCACACTCCAACTCATTATAACTAAGCCATTATACTAGCAAACACTCAGTGTACCTAGTGGCATCCTAAACGTGGCTATTGGACTTTGCTATAGTCACACTAGTGCAAAGACATTTGCAGAGCACGTCTGCCTGCATTGCACACTCCAACTCATTATAACTAAGCCATTATACTAGCAAACACTCAGTGTATCTAGTGGCATCCTAAACGTGGCTATTGGACTTTGCTATAGTCACACTAGTGCAAAGACATTTGCAGAGCACGTCTGCCTGCATTGCACACTCCAACTCATTATAACTAAGCCATTATACTAGCAAACACACAGTGTACCTAGAGGCATCCTAAACGTGGCTATTGGACTTTGCTATAGTCACGCTAGTGCAAAGACATTTGCAGAGCACCTCTGCCTGCATTGCACACTCCAACTCATTATAACTAAGCCATTATACTAGCAAACACTCAGTGTACCTAGTGGCATCCTAAACGTGGCTATTGGACTTTGCTATAGTCACACTAGTGCAAAGACATTTGCAGAGCACCTCTGCCTGCATTGCACACTCCAACTCATTATAACTAAGCCATTATACTAGCAAACACTCAGTGTACCTAGTGGCATCCTAAACGTGGCTATTGGACTTTGCTATAGTCACACTAGTGCAAAGACATTTGCAGAGCACCTCTGCCTGCATTGCACACTCCAACTCATTATAACTAAGCCATTATACTAGCAAACACACAGTGTACCTAGTGGCATCCTAAACGTGGCTATTGGACTTTGCTATAGTCACACTAGTGCAAAGACATTTGCAGAGCACCTCTGCCGGCATTGCACACTCCAACTCATTATAACTAAGCCATTATACTAGCAAACACTCAGTGTACCTAGTGGCATCCTAAACGTGGCTATTGGACTTTGCTATAGTCACACTAGTGCAAAGACATTTGCAGAGCACCTCTGCCTGCATTGCACACTCCAACTCATTATAACTAAGCCATTATACTAGCAAACACTCAGTGTACCTAGTGGCATCCTAAACGTGGCTATTGGACTTTGCTATAGTCACACTAGTGCAAAGACATTTGCAGAGCACGTCTGCCTGCATTGCACACTCCAACTCATTATAACTAAGCCATTATACTAGCAAACACTCAGTGTACCTAGTGGCATCCTAAACGTGGCTATTGGACTTTGCTATAGTCACACTAGTGCAAAGACATTTGCAGAGCACGTCTGCCTGCATTGCACACTCCAACTCATTATAACTAAGCCATTATACTAGCAAACACTCAGTGTACCTAGTGGCATCCTAAACGTGGCTATTGGACTTTGCTATAGTCACACTAGTGCAAAGACATTTGCAGAGCACGTCTGCCTGCATTGCACACTCCAACTCATTATAACTAAGCCATTATACTAGCAAACACTCAGTGTACCTAGTGGCATCCTAAACGTGGCTATTTGACTTTGCTATAGTCACACTAGTGCAAAGACATTTGCAGAGCACCTCTGCCTGCATTGCACACTCCAACTCATTATAACTAAGCCATTATACTAGCAAACACTCAGTGTACCTAGTGGCATCCTAAACGTGGCTATTGGACTTTGCTATAGTCACACTAGTGCAAAGACATTTGCAGAGCACGTCTGCCTGCATTGCACACTCCAACTCATTATAACTAAGCCATTATACTAGCAAACACTTAGTGTACCTAGTGGCATCCTAAACGTGGCTATTGGACTTTGCTATAGTCACACTAGTGCAAAGACATTTGCAGAGCACGTCTGCCTGCATTGCACACTCCAACTCATTATAACTAAGCCATTATACTAGCAAACACACAGTGTACCTAGTGGCATCCTAAACGTGGCTATTGGACTTTGCTATAGTCACACTAGTGCAAAGACATTTGCAGAGCACGTCTGCCTGCATTGCACACTCCAACTCATTATAACTAAGCCATTATACTAGCAAACACTCAGTGTACCTAGTGGCATCCTAAACGTGGCTATTGGACTTTGCTATAGTCACACTAGTGCAAAGACATTTGCAGAGCACGTCTGCCTGCATTGCACACTCCAACTCATTATAACTAAGCCATTATACTAGCAAACACACAGTGTACCTAGTGGCATCCTAAACGTGGCTATTGGACTTTGCTATAGTCACACTAGTGCAAAGACATTTGCAGAGCACCTCTGCCTGCATTGCACACTCCAACTCATTATAACTAAGCCATTATACTAGCAAACACTCAGTGTACCTAGTGGCATCCTAAACGTGGCTATTGGACTTTGCTATAGTCACACTAGTGCAAAGACATTTGCAGAGCACGTCTGCCTGCATTGCACACTCCAAATCATTATAACTAAGCCATTATACTAGCAAACACTCAGTGTACCTAGTGGCATCCTAAACGTGGCTATTGGACTTTGCTATAGTCACACTAGTGCAAAGACATTTGCAGAGCACGTCTGCCTGCATTGCACACTCCAACTCATTATAACTAAGCCATTATACTAGCAAACACTTAGTGTACCTAGTGGCATCCTAAACGTGGCTATTGGACTTTGCTATAGTCACACTAGTGCAAAGACATTTGCAGAGCACCTCTGCCTGCATTGCACACTCCAACTCATTATAACTAAGCCATTATACTAGCAAACACTCAGTGTACCTAGTGGCATCCTAAACGTGGCTATTGGACTTTGCTATAGTCACACTAGTGCAAAGACATTTGCAGAGCACCTCTGCCTGCATTGCACACTCCAACTCATTATAACTAAGCCATTATACTAGCAAACACTCAGTGTACCTAGTGGCATCCTAAACGTGGCTATTGGACTTTGCTATAGTCACACTAGTGCAAAGACATTTGCAGAGCACGTCT
This sequence comes from Anomaloglossus baeobatrachus, assembly GCF_048569485.1. Classification (NCBI taxonomy): domain Eukaryota; kingdom Metazoa; phylum Chordata; class Amphibia; order Anura; family Aromobatidae; genus Anomaloglossus; species Anomaloglossus baeobatrachus. Next base: position 21,749 of record NW_027442882.1, read on the forward strand.
GCCTGCATTGCACACTCCAACTCATTATAACTAAGCCATTATACTAGCAAACACTCAGTGTACCTTGTGGCATCCTAAACGTGGCTATTGGACTTTGCTATAGTCACACTAGTGCAAAGACATTTGCAGAGCACCTCTGCCTGCATTGCACACTCCAACTCATTATAACTAAGCCATTATACTAGCAAACACTCAGTGTACCTAGTGGCATCCTAAACGTGGCTATTGGACTTTGCTATAGTCACACTAGTGCAAAGACATTTGCAGAGCACCTCTGCCTGCATTGCACACTCCAACTCATTATAACTAAGCCATTATACTAGCAAACACTCAGTGTACCTAGTGGCATCCTAAACGTGGCTATTGGACTTTGCTATAGTCACACTAGTGCAAAGACATTTGCAGAGCACCTCTGCCTGCATTGCACACTCCAACTCATTATAACTAAGCCATTATACTAGCAAACACTCAGTGTACCTAGTGGCATCCTAAACGTGGCTATTGGACTTTGCTATAGTCACACTAGTGCAAATACATTTGCAGAGCACGTCTGCCTGCATTGCACACTCCAACTCATTATAACTAAGCCATTATACTAGCAAACACTCAGTGTACCTAGTGGCATCCTAAACGTGGCTATTGGACTTTGCTATAGTCACACTAGTGCAAAGACATTTGCAGAGCACCTCTGCCTGCATTGCACACTCCAACTCATTATAACTAAGCCATTATACTAGCAAACACTCAGTGTACCTAGTTGCATCCTAAACGTGGCTATTGGACTTTGCTATAGTCACACTAGTGCAAATACATTTGCAGAGCACGTCTGCCTGCATTGCACACTCCAACTCATTATAACTAAGCCATTATACTAGCAAACACTCAGTGTACCTAGTGGCATCCTAAACGTGGCTATTGGACTTTGCTATAGTCACACTAGTGCAAAGACATTTGCAGAGCACGTCTGCCTGCATTGCACACTCCAACTCATTATAACTAAGCCATTATACTAGCAAACACTCAGTGTACCTAGTGGCATCCTAAACGTGGCTATTGGACTTTGCTATAGTCACACTAGTGCAAAGACATTTGCAGAGCACGTCTGCCTGCATTGCACACTCCAACTCATTATAACTAAGCCATTATACTAGCAAACACTCAGTGTACCTAGTGGCATCCTAAACGTGGCTATTGGACTTTGCTATAGTCACACTAGTGCAAAGACATTTGCAGAGCACGTCTGCCTGCATTGCACACTCCAACTCATTATAACTAAGCTATTATACTAGCAAACACACAGTGTACCTAGTGGCATCCTAAACGTGGCTATTGGACTTTGCTATAGTCACACTAGTGCAAAGACATTTGCAGAGCACCTCTGCCTGCATTGCACACTCCAACTCATTATAACTAAGCCATTATACTAGCAAACACTCAGTGTACCTAGTGGCATCCTAAACGTGGCTATTGGACTTTGCTATAGTCACACTAGTGCAAAGACATTTGCAGAGCACGTCTGCCTGCATTGCACACTCCAACTCATTATAACTAAGCCATTATACTAGCAAACACTCAGTGTACCTAGTGGCATCCTAAACGTGGCTATTGGACATTGCTATAGTCACACTAGTGCAAAGACATTTGCAGAGCACGTCTGCCTGCATTGCACACTCCAACTCATTATAACTAAGCCATTATACTAGCAAACACTAAGTGTACCTAGTGGCATTCTAAACGTGGCTATTGGACTTTGCTATAGTCACACTAGTGCAAAGACATTTGCAGAGCACGTCTGCCTATATTGCACACTCCAACTCATTATAACTAAGCCATTATACTAGCAATTTTTGCTGCCAGTTTAAGGGCCGTAGTTGCATTGTCAGGGATATTTATTCTTTATTATTCTGCTGTTAATAAAGCTAGACCACCACTGCAATCTACACCACCTCTCAATTTTTACTACCACATTGTCAGTCCACAATCTTGTCGCAATCAACATGAGTGGCAAAATGACAGATGCTGGTGGAAAGGGGAAGAGGCGTGGTGGAAAAGGCAAAAAAGGTTTTGTCCGTGGGGAAGGTGGCAAAGCTCCATTATCATCTGCTGAAGATAGACCATCTACCAGCAAAAGTAATATGTCTACTACTTACCGTGGACAATCCGATGTGCTCCCTTTTTTACGGACACGAACAACAGGAACAAAGGTAGATGATGGGCAAAAAAGGAAAATGCTTGAATGGATCTCAAGTGGTCCAACAAGTGCCCTCTCAGCCACTTCAAGTACCGCATCCAAAAAACACCAGTCCTCTGAGTTGTCATCCCAATCAAACTTGCTTTCTCCCAGCTCTGAAGTCTCCATCAGCCCTGCACAGTATGGTGGAACTGAGATGGCTGAGTCTGCAGAGCTGTTCAGTCACACTATAACCTGGGAATCAGAGGTCTGCTCCCAAGCTACAGTGAGTACAGAACAGGAAATGGTCTGCAGTGATGCCCAGAACCTTTGTGACTCTGATTCAGGCCGTGAGGACCAAGTTTCGGAGCATAATGTTGACCCTTTGTCACAAACTGTAACACCTGTGGTTATAGACAATGAGGAACATACTGATGAAGATGAGACTCAGATACCCGATTGGGATGACAACTTAAATATTCGGTCAGGGCAAGAAGAGGCTCGGTCAGAGGGGGAGGGGAGTGCAAACACAACAATTGATGATGAAGTTCTAGATCCCACCTACTGTCAACCCACAGTCAGGCACTCGAGGAGGTCAACAGAGGTGGTGGAGGAGGATGCAACTGATGACGAAGTTACCTTGCGCCTTCCTGGACAGAGTCGGAGTACTGGTAGCACGTCTACAACTGCATCCTCAGCCACCACTTTGCCTCTGAGCATTATTCGGGTGGATCAACAGGTCGCATGGCCTCTAAGCCTTGCCTAGCCTGGTCCTTTTTTGACATAGAAAAAGATCGCCAAAATTATGTGATCTGTAAAATTTGTCATGGTTCTCTTAGTAGAGGTCAAAACCTCAGCAGTTTGACAACTTCTTCCATGAATCGTCACATGAATAAATATCATATGGCCCGGTGGGAAGCTCACCGTGCTGCAATGCGGCCTAGCGGAGTGAACCATCCACCGCCTGCCCCTTCCAGTGCATCCGCACGCTCGTCATCTTCTAGGACTGTGGGGACAGCTGTCACACCTGTTTTTCCACCCACAACTTCCACCACTGTAACCGCAACAGGCAGTTTGCTTGGTAGGTCGTCAGTTGTTTTGGAAGGGGAAACAAGTGAGTGTGTACAGCTCTCTCAGACATCGATAGCACCAACTTTGGATGAAGGCAACATCATGTCTCCGCCTGCACTTTCCTCACAAACCTGCATTTTTCCAGGGACACCCTACTCAACACCGTCTACACACAGCAGCCAGATCTCTGTCCCTCAGATGTGGACAAATAAAAGGCCATTTCCTGCGACCCATGACAAAGCTAAGAGGTTGACTCTATCCCTCTGTAAGCTGTTGGCTACCGAAATGCTGCCTTTCCGCCTAGTGGACACACAGGATTTTAGAGACCTTATGTCTGTCGCTGTGCCCCAGTACCAGATGCCTAGTCGCCACTACTTCTCTAAGAAAGGTGTGCCCGCGCTACACCAGCATGTCGCACACAACATCACCGCTTCCTTGAGAAACTCTGTGTGTGAACGGGTGCATTTCACCACCGATACTTGGACCAGTAAGCATGGACAGGGACGTTACATGTCGCTGACTGGGCACTGGGTAACTATGGTGATAGATGGTGAAGGGTCTGCTGCACAAGTCTTGCCGTCCCCACGACTTGTGTGTCAATCCTCTGTCTGTCCAAGTTCCGCCACTGCTTCTGCATCCTCCACCTCATCTGGGTCCTCCACCTCCGCCCCAAGCCTGCCTGGTCAGGCCACCAGCGTTCTCACTGCGCAGAAGGAATCACGCACCCCTCATTACTATGCTGGCAGCAGAGCGCAACGGCATCAGGCGGTCTTTAGCTTGACATGTCTTGGGAATAAGAGTCACACAGCTGAGGAGTTGTGGTCAGCTCTGCGGTCCGAGTTTAATAAATGGTTGTCTCCACTCAACCTGCAGCCTGGTAACGCCGTGTGCGACAATGCTGCAAACCTGGGTGCGGCCCTTCGCCTGGGCAAGGTGACACACGTACCTTGTATGGCTCACGTGTTGAACCTTGTCGTGCAGCAATTTTTAACACAGTATCCCGGCCTAGATGGCCTTCTGAACAGGGCACGAAAATTGTCTGCTCACTTCCGCCGTTCAAGCGCCGCAGCTGAGCGACTTGCATCGCTCCAGAAGTCTTTCGGCCTGCCGGTTCATCACCTGAAATGCGATGTGGCGACACGCTGGAATTCAACTCTCCACATGTTACAGCGACTGTGGCAGCACCGCCGTGCCCTGGTGCAATACGTCATGACGTATAACCTGGGCCAACGAGATGCAGAGGTGGGGCAGATCACCCTGATGGAGTGGTCTCAGATCAAGGACCTATGCACCCTTCTGCACAGTTTCGACATGGCGACGAATATGTTTAGCGCTGACAATGCCATTATCAGCATGACGATTCCAGTCATTTACATGCTGGAACACACGCTAAACACTATTCGTAGTCAGGGGGTGGGACAACAGGAAGGGGATGAACTACAGGAGGATTCATATGCGCAAGACACAACAACATCACCAAGGTCCAGACGTTCATCATCACCAAGGCGCCAGGCATGGGAGCATGGGGGACAGGGATCAACAAGGGCGCATGGTAGCAGGCGAGATGTTGAGGAAGGTGCAGGAGGACATGAAGAAATGGAGGACGAACTGTCCATGGACATGGAAGACTCAGCAGATGAGGGAGACCTTGGTCAAATTTCAGTTGAAAGAGGTTGGGGGGAGATGTCAGAGGAAGAAAGAACGGTTAGCACCTCTATGCCACAAACACAGCGTGGACTTGGTCCGCATGGCTGCGCAAGACACATGAGTGCCTTCTTGTTGCACTACCTCCAACATGACCCTCGTATTGTCAAAATTAGAAGTGATGATGACTACTGGCTTGCCACACTATTAGATCCCCGGTACAAGTCCAAATTTTGTGACATAATTCCAGCCATAGAAAGGAACGCACGTATGCAGGAGTATCAGCAGAAGCTGTTACTCGATCTTAGATCCGCTTTTCCACCAAACAACCGTGCAGGTGCAGGGAGTGAATCTCCCAGTTGTAACTTGACAAACATGGGACGGTCTCGTCATCTTCAACAGTCTACACGTACCAGTAGGACCGTATCTGGTGCTGGTAACAGCAATTTTATGGAATCTTTTCATAATTTTTTTAGACCCTCCTTTGCAAGGCCACCAGAGACAACAAGTCTGACACATAGTCAACGGCTGGAGAGGATGATACAGGAGTATCTCCAAATGAACATCGATGCCATGACTGTGCAACTGGAGCCTTGCTCCTTTTGGGCTTCAAACCTAGAAAAATGGCCAGAGCTCTCAACTTACGCCTTGGAGATTTTGTCGTGTCCAGCTGCCAGTGTTGTCTCTGAACGTGTCTTCAGTGCTGCTGGGTGTGTGCTGACAGATAAGCGCACGCGTCTGTACAGTGACAATGTGGACAGACTGACGTTCATCAAAATGAACAAGTCATGGATCCAGAAGGAATTTACAACCCCTGTGTCATCCTGGGGAGAGTAAATGCTTGTGAAGTGTACAACTAGGGCACAAGTGCTGCCACTGAATGGGTGGGTGTGTGTGGGGCACAATTTTTGGAAAAAAGGGAGACTCCGCTTGGAGTAACCCTTGCTTACATTGTTTTTAAAAGAAGCCAAGATGAACAAGTCATGGTTCAGCAAAGACTTTATCTACCTACCCCGGTGTCATGCTGGGGACGGTTAATTATGGCGTATTTTTGAATGTGCTTGATTCAAATCTAGCTGTGAAGTGTACAACTAGGGCACAAGTGCTGCCACTGAATGGGTGGGTGTGTGTGGGGCACAATTTTTGGAAAAAAGGGAGACTCCGCTTGGAGTAACCCTTGCTTGCTGTGTTTTTAAAAGAAGCCAAGATGAACAGAGCTGGGATCAGGAAAGACTTTGCTACCTACCCTGGTGTCATCCTGGGGACGGTTAATTATGGCGTATTTTGGAATGTGCTTGATGCAAATCTAGCTGTGAAGTGTACAACTAGGGCACAAGTGCTGCCACTGAATGGGTGGGTGTGTGTGGGGGGCACAATTTTTGGAAAAAAGGGAGACTCCGCTTGGAGTAACCCTTGCTTGCTGTGTTTTTAAAAGAAGCCAAGATGAACAGAGCTGGGATCAGGAAAGACTTTGCTACCTACCCCGGTGTCATCCTGGGGACGGATAAGAATGGCGTATTTTTGAATGTGCTTGATGCAAATCTAAACATCCTGTTTGCAACTAGGGCCCAAGTGCTGCCACTGATGGGGTGGGTGTCTGTGTGGCCCAATTTTTGGAAAAAAGGGAGACTCCGCTTGGAGTAACCCTTGCTTACATTGTTTTTAAAAGAAGCCAAGATGAACAGAGCTGGGATCAGGAAAGACTTTGCTACCTACCCTGGTGTCATCCTGGGGACGGTTAATTATGGCGTATTTTGGAATGTGCTTGATGCAAATCTAGCTGTGAAGTGTACAACTAGGGCACAAGTGCTGCCACTGAATGGGTGGGTGTGTGTGGGGCACAATTTTTGGAAAAAAGGGAGACTCCGCTTGGAGTAACCCTTGCTTACATTGTTTTTAAAAGAAGCCAAGATGAACAAGTCATGGTTCAGCAAAGACTTTATCTACCTACCCCGGTGTCATCCTGGGGACGGATAAGAATGGCGTATTTTTGAATGTGCTTGATGCAAATCTAGCTGTGAATTGTACAACTGGGGCACAACTGCTGCCACTGAATGGGTGGGTGTGTGTGGGGCCCAATTTTTGGAAAAAAAGGGAGACTACGCTTGGAGTCACCTTGCGGTGTTTTACATGATTGTAGAAGGGCGTGCCATGCCTATATCTGTGTGTCCTCCTCTTTTTCCTTGTCCAGCTGTTTTGTTTTCGCATGAGTATATGTCCTTGTCACTTTCCCATATGTTTGTGTTGTGTTGTGAGTCATTTGTCACCTTTTGGACACCTTTGAGGGTGTTTTCTAGGTGTTTTTCTGTGTTTGTGATTGCCTGCCATTGTTTCCTATGCAGTTCGAGTTCGGTTCGTCGAACGTTCGACGAGCCGAACTCGAACGGGACCTCCGTTCGGCGAACCGACCTCGAGCCGAACCGGGACCGGTTCGCTCATCTCTACATATAACGCTTATGAACTTTCTCCATTTACTGAAAAATTCTGCTGTCATCCTTTCTTTACACCTCTCCACCATCACCTTCTCCAACATGAGCGTTTTTTTCAATTGATTAACAAGTTCTTCTTTTGTTGGTATTTCCTTCACCAGCCACTTCTGAAGAATAGCCCTTTTACTTATCATTCCTATATCATGGAAAAGATTCGGTAACTTGTCTCCCCCTTTCTCGCCCTCCTCCCGATGCTGATAGTGAAATAACCAGACCATTGGATCTAACTCTACATTTCTATTCCAGATTTTCCTCACTACCCCTTGGACTTGTTTCCAAAATCTTTCAATCCTTTCGCACTGCCATATCCCATGATATAGATCTGTTTTTTCCGTACCACAATTTGGACAACTCATCATCTTATCTGGATGTCTTGCATTCAGTATATTAAATCCATAGATAGCTCTATGTATGATCCTGAATTGGGTATCTCTTAAGTTCTCATTCACAATCTTCTTTCTCATCACCATCCAACCATTCAAAATCTTCGCCTCCACTTCTTGATCTCCCAACTGCTTTGCCCACCCTTCCAACATTCTTCCTGATATGTTAGGGACTAACACTTCTCTCATATTTCCATAAAGACTTGATATATTTGTGGCATGGATGTCCCTTAATATGATCGCATCCATCTAATTTGCCTCATATTCGTTATTTATGTTGTATAGTTTCTTCATTATCCCTTGTTTCACCTGTTCAAACTGGAGAGTCTGGAATGGGCGCAAGTCATACTTTGCTCTCAACTCCTCACACGTCATCCATCTCCGTTCTGTATCATGCATCAGGTTTTTTAGAGTTCCAATCCCTTTTTCCCTCCATTATTTAAAGAGATAATTTTCCCTTCCCTGTGGAAAGTCAGGACAAGCCCATATATTAAGGAATTTGGAGATGTTCCAGGCTAACCCGAACTTTTTCCTAACCGCCTTCCAAGTCATCACTGTGTCTCTACAAATCAGTGAGTGTTTAATGTTGGGCGGCAAATTTGGAATGGAGGTATGTAGGATTGAACTCAGGTCCCAAGGTTTACAAAATTCTGCCTCTATATCCCAGTCAGAATACCTACTTGTTCGTCTAATCCAATCGACTACATGTCTTAAGATACAGGCCAAATTGTACCCCCTGATGTTAGGTAGTCTGATCCCTCCATTTTCTGTTGATAACATTAGCTTTTTGGCACTAATAAAATAACTGTTTTTAAGGTAATGCAAGTTTTTAGTTTTTGATGGCTGATATTGTTTCCCCAGTAGCATTCCTACGTGGCTCTGGCTCTCTCATTCTGTCAGCACGATGTCTGAGGCCAGGGAAGATCGCGCCCCTCCTGAAGGCTAGTCAGCAGTAGTCACCTATTATTCTTGTGCGGGCTGTAGTAATACGTTTTCTTCTGGGCAATCTGTACCTTATTGTTCTGCCTGTACTCCTCCCTGCTTTCAGACTTTTGCTTTGGGGACCTCAGTGGTATCAGAAGCAAATGTGCCTCCCCGCATTGGCTCATGAACTCACTCAGACTGTGACTCAACTAACTGGGCTGTTCAGTACCCTTGTTACTGCTGTGGATTGTTTGCCTGTGACCTTTGCCACCTCCCCCCACTCTGCAAAGCGTGTTCCGGACGCATGCGCCCGGCAGGGCCATTTACTGTAATGGAGCGCACTGTGTTAGCGTGTGCTCTGTTTTGTGCCATTTTTACACATATACGTTTTATGCAGACGGACACCCGAATGTAGTGGACTAGGTCTCTATTTTGGGATTTGTAACTCTTGCAATGAGTCAGACTCTCCTGTGACTGCTTATCAATATCAAAGACCTTGGATGTGCTCTAAGGGGTACTTCTCACATAGCGAGATCGCTGCTGAGATCGCTGCTGAGTCACGTTTTTTGTGACGCATCAGTGACCTCATTAGCGATCTAACTGTGTGTGACACTAAGCAGTGACCTGGCCCCTGCTGTGAGATCGCTGATCGTTACACACAGTGCTGGTTAATTTTTTGCTCGTTGCTCTCCCGCTGTGAAGCACACATCGCTGTATTTGACAGCGAGAGAGCAACAATCTGAATGTGCAGGGAGCAGGGAATCGACGTCTGGAAGCTGCGGACGCTGGTAACCAAGGTACACTTCAGGTAACCAAGCGAAGTGCTTTGCTTAGTTACCCGATATTTATCTTGGTTACTAGCGTATGCCGCTCTCAGGCTGCCAGTGCTGGCTCCCTGCTCCCTGCACACGTAGCCAGAGTACACATCGGGTAACTAAGCGAAGCGCTTTGCTTAGTAACCCGATGTGTACCCTGGCCACGAGTGCAGGGAGCCAGCGCTAAGCGGTGTGCGCTGGTAACCAGTGTAAATATCGGGTAACCAAGCAAAGCATTTTGCTTAGTTACCCTATATTTACCTTGGTTACCAAGCGCAGCATCGTTTCCACGAGTCGCTGCGGACTGGTTACTGGTGAGATCTGCCTGATTGACAGCTCACCAGCGACCATGTAGCGACGCACCATAAATCCTGACCAGGTCATATTGTGGTCGGAATCGCTGGTACGTCGTTTAATGAGACGGTACACTAAACACCCTCCAGTATCCTCTGCCTCCAGATTGCCATCACTGAGAGTGACTTGCAGCTTCTCCTTCCCTGCATAGATTATTGTCTGTGGAGCAATCAGACTCTAGCTCTAGTGTGGAGTTGGTGTTTTATCCTTATCAGGTGGGAAGGATGAGTGATTTGGTTGTCTAATTACAGCTGTTGCTTCTGTCCCAGTAATCAAACCAGCAGAGATCCGTTATCTAAAGAAAGGAGTCCCTCCTTTCAGTCATCGCATCCATAGCGGTCGGCTTGTTTCTGTCATCAGTAGACATTCTGGACACTTACATGTGCCGATAGTCCCAGTTCATCAGTGTTACCTGCGGTTTGCGATAGGCTGGGATCATGATCAATTCAGGGCTCTACCTTTTGGGTGTACGAAGGTCTTGGCGCCAATTATGGTGCTTTTCTGCTCCGGGGAAAAGTGGTAATAACCTATCAAGATGACATTCTGGTCAAGGATCCCAGCCAACCTGGAGATAAGTTTACACACTGTGGACCAATTCAAATGGATTGTCAACCAAACAAAATCCATGCTAGTTGCTGCTCAGCTTCTCTGCTTTCCGGGGATGACCTTCAACACGATTCAGGGATTGTTTTTTCTTCCAGAAGAAAAGAGTGATTCTGCAGTTTTCTATTCGGGTTGTGAGACGCTTGGGGAACTACCCTCTCCAGTTTTGCATGAGAGTGTTGGGTCAGATTATGGCGGCTTTTGAAGCGGTTCCCTTTGGTCAGTTCCATTCAAGGCCATTATAGAGCACAGTTCTATCACTTTGGGACAGGTCCTTACAGCCCTTGGATCGGCCTCTTGCCTTTCACTTCAATACCGCAGGTCCCTTAGGTGACGATTTAACCCCCTCTTCGCTGTCCCAGGGGCACTGTTTCCGCCCAACCAGTGGCAGATATTGTCCATGGATGCCAGCCTCTCCAGTTGGGGGGGCAGTGTTTTGACGGTTTTCGGCACAAGGAATTTGGGATGATCAGGAGAGACTTCTCCGATCAATGTTCTGGATATCAGAACAATCCATTGGACTCTCCTGACAACACCTACTTAGGAGGCTGTTAGTCAGAATCCAATCAGACAACTCCTCGGTGGTAGCATTTATCAATCATCAGAGGGGAGCAAGAAGTCATGTTGGAGATGTCGAGGATTCAAAGGTAGGTAGATGACAGAGTTCCGCTGATTTCAGCAGTTTACGTTGCCGGGGTAGACAATTGGGAGGCGGATTGGGAGGTAGAAAGTAGACCCACGGGAATGGACCCTTCACATAGTAGTGGTCAGACCTTCACTGGTGCACTCTGGACGTCGATCTGATGGTTTCCAGATTAAACCACAGAGTATCAGCATTTGTCATGAAAGCTGGGGGCCCACAGGTGGTTTTTGTTGATGCGTTGGCAATTCCTTGGTCCCAGTTATTTCAAGCTTATCTGTTCCCACCTATTCCTCTTCTTCCCAGACCTCTCTGCAAGATCAGGGGAGAAGAGGCTCCCATGATCCTGGTGGCTCCGAACTGGCACATGAGGGTTTGGTATTCAGACAACATCAGTCTATTAGGTGATTCTCTGTGGCCCATTCCGATCTGCCCGACCTGTTATCTCTGGGTCCATTTTATTTCTAGAATTTACAACTGCTTGCTTTAACAGTATTGCTGTTGAAGCCTCGATTCTGAGGAGGTTTGGGCTTTAAGAGCCCCAGTGATCCAGACCATGATCAGGGCTAGGAAGAAGTCAATTTCCCCATTGTCTTTTGTCTTTTTTTTTTTCTTTACTGTGCCTACTTTCTTTTTTGCAGTCTGGACTGGAGGCAGACCAGGTGCTTAATTCTCTCAAAGGCCAGTTTTCCTCCTCTGCTCTTTTTTTCCCCCAGAGGAATTTGGCTGCAGAACCGCATGTCAGAACTTTTTTCCAGAGACTAGTGCTTATCAGGTTTCTTATCGGCCACCCTTAACCTAGTTCTAGAGGGTCTTCAGGGTTTCCCTTTCAATACTCTCAGGGAGATCCCAGCTCTTTTACTATCGCAGAATGTGGTGTTTTTATAGCCATCACCTTTATTAGAAGGGTATCTGAATTGGCACCCCTTCCTTGCCTGCTCCTTATCTCGTTGTTCATCAGTACAAGGTGATGTTAAGTCCGATTCTGACTTTCCTTCCTAAGGTTTATGCCTTCCACCTTAATGATAGCATTGTGTTAAGGCCCCTTTACACACTGAGACTTTCTAGTGATCCCACCAGCGAACTCGACCTGGCCAGGATCGCTGGAAAGCCTCTAACAGTCGCTGGTGAGCTGTCAAACAGGCAGATCTGTCCAACGACGCAGCAGCGTTACGGACCTGCAGAACGACCTCGCTGGAAAGGGAACGCTAGCACACCTATGGGCTGGGTCGCTAACGATGTAGTTATAACGGTGACAAACACACCGATACATGCTGCGCAGCGGGAAACAAAGTACCAAAGAATGGTCCTGAACGACTTGTAGCGATCAGCGACCTCACAGCCGGGGCCAGGTCGCTGATGCGTGTCACACACTGCAATGTCGCTGGGGAGGTCGCTATTACGTCACAAAACCGGTGACGTTACAGCGATATCGCTAGCGATGTTGCAGTGTGTAAAGGGGCCTTTACCTTCATGTTGTCCTTTTCCACTTCATCCATTGAAAAGATTACACAGTCTGGATGTGGTTAGGCCTGTACGATATTAGTTGTCTGCCACTGTGGTCCGATTCCTTATTTGTTCTGGATTAAAGCGAACGTCATTCAGGCGTACAAGTTGAAGGACAGGGTTCCTCCTTTCAACATCAGGGCACACTCCACTAATGCGGTTGGCTTCGGTCTTTCAGCTCTGTAAGGCTGCTACCTGGGCATCTGTATATAGTTTTCTAAATTCTAAAGGGTCCATATCTTTGCTCTGACTGGTGTGGCTTGGGCTGGAAAATTTTACAGGTAGCAGTTAATGAGCCTTCAATTTGAACTACACTAGTAAGTTCTGTGATGTTAACAGAATTGTTGCTTATACTGTATGTGCCTTCTCACACCCCAGGGACCGCTTTTGAATGTCTAGGGATTTTGTGTCCCCCAATGAAGCGACTGAGAAAATCAGATTTTTGTTACAAACCGTAAACTATGTTTCTAATAGTCTTCATTGGGTTACACAGGTCTCATCCATTTTTGCCAGTGATATATATTTGAGTTATTCTTCTTAGGTTTCTTATTCTTACTTCTAGTGCTTTCTTACTAAACTGAGGAGGCCGATTCCTGCAGATCAAGGTATAGTCTGCTGGGGAGAAGCTAACTTTTAGTTTTATGTAATATCTATGTAAACCTCCAGGTGGCAGCAAACTATCCCAGGTTTCTGTGTCCTGCAATGAAGCCTATGAAAAACAGATTTTATGGTGAGTACCAAAAAAAAATCAAATTTTTTCACGGATGGCTAAAGAAATAAATCACAAAGCTTCTGCTATACGTTGCAATGTTAAATATGTAAAGCGTATGGATTGTACATCGATGTCCTCTCTGTGCTCATCGTGTTTTTCACGGACCCACAGACTTGTATTGACCTTTTTCATCCGTAATACCGTACAAAAAAACGACGTCTCTATGGGTTTTACATGGACACACAATCCGTGTCAAACCACGGACATGAGAATAACACCATAGATTATAATGTTACAGAGAGGGGGGAGCCAGCACTCCCTTTGAATGGCATGCAACAAATAAAAAGCGTAAAATTCACAAATTCATTCCTACTGTACTATAATGCAAAATGAGATTTTTAGCAAGCAATTGATGAATAATTTGAGCCGCCCCTGCCCCATCACGGCAAATCTCAATAGGGATCCATTGATGCAGAGAAGGCCTTTGATAGAGTCAGCTGGGAGTTTGTGATGGCCTTTCTGCGGCAGGTGGGACTGGGAGACAAAATCATTGAAAGGGTCTCTTCCCTTTATAGGAATCCCTCTGCCAGGGTCAAAGTCAATGGGTTTCTCTCATCACCAATTGCAATACATAATGGTACACGTCAGGGGTGCCCCCTTTCCCCCCTACTTTATGTCCTGGTTATGGAACACCTTGCCGTGGCCATCAGAAACAATTCCAGTATCCACGGGATAGGGGTGGGGGGTGGGGAATGCAAGGCAGCTCTTTACGCAGATGATCTACTTCTGTTCATTTCACAGCCTCGCCTTTCCTTCCCCTCACTTATTCAAGAGTTTGAAAAATTCAGTCACCTCAGCAACTTTAAGGTCAATTACTCCAAATCCGAGGCATTAAACATATCTCTCCCTGATGCTGAGGTGGATCATATCAAGAAAAATTTCCCCTTCAAGTGGCAGGACTCCGCCATTACTTACCTAGGGATAACAGTCCCCATGGATCTCTCAAAACTATATCAGCTTAACTACCTTCCCCTTCTCAACAGGACAAGAAAGGATCTTACCTCATACAATAGTAAAAGACTATCCTGGTTTGGACGAATAAATGTTATCAAAATGGACGTTTTGCCTCGCTTTTTGTTCTTGTTCCAGACGGTCCCCTTGGTTCCTCCTGCAGTTTTTTTCTCCAGCCTGCAGTCAGTTATCACGCGCTTCATGTGGGGAGGTAAGCGCCCGAGGATAGGCTTCACTACCTTTTGCAGACTTAAAAGCCAGGGGGAAGCTGGATTGCCCAACCTTAAACTCTATCATAAAGCGGCTCTACTGATGCGATTACTAGATTGGCAATATCATGGGGCCACAAAGCAGTGGGTAAGCCTAAAAGAAATGGACCACGAGATCCCCTTGCGTTACCTCCCTTGGATTAGCTCGGGCTCCAGGGGCCAGCCTCTCTCTGAGGCTGATCTCTTGAGGGCGACATTGAGGACGTGGGATTTAGAAACCAAAAGGGGTCGTCTGTCCAGGGAGCACGGTCCCCTCTCCCCTATCTTTTCAAACCCAGATTTTGCCCCGGCAGTTGGCCGATGTTTTCCTGTGCCGGAGGAGGAGCGGGGACGTGCGCTTCTTTCACATACTTCAGGGATCCCCATTGCCCACATACGACTTGCTCTCTGCCTTGGGAGGGGCCATACCCTGGTTTGAATACTTCCAGATCAGGTCTTTTTTCCCTGGATCAGGCCGGGAGGCACTTTATGCTGCCCTCCCCCCCTCCTCGTTTGAAAAGCTCTTTCTTTTGGAAGATGCTCCGGGACATACCCTGTCCCTTATCTATAACCTTTTGATCCAGAAGGGGGATGTGGACGAGCTCAAATTTGTGGGGGGATGGAGTAGAGACTTGGGCGTGACTATCCGGGTTGAGGAATGGAGTACTGCTTTTCTTTTCACTCACAAATTTTCTAGGGCTTGTTCGGTCCAGGAAAAGGGTTATAAAATTCTCACCCGCTGGTACCGCTGCCCTCATGCCCTACACACAATCTTCCCTTCAGTGTCAGACAGATGTTGGCGGTGTAATCACGAGAGGGGGGATATGTTGCATATATGGTGGAGCTGTAGCCTCATTAAGCCTTTTTGGAGTGGGGTCTTCTCGGCATACAATAGCATTAGTGGGGAGGCCCTCTCTGGTTCTCCACAAATCGCTCTCTTATCTATCCTACCGGGGTCTGTTAAATCTCAGAAAATGGGACTATTGCGGTTTTGCCTAGCGGCTGCCCGAGCCGTGATCCCCAGACACTGGAGGTCCACCCGTGCCCCCGCCTTGGATGAGTGGCTTGAGGAGATGGCCTCCCTTTACAGAATGGAGGGTCTCACTGCTGAAATTCAGGACGCTACTGAAAAATGTATTAAGATCTGGAGTCCCTGGGTCATTTTTTTGGATTCTCCGGACTTCAGGTCCCTCTTTGGGGTGAGTTGAGACTCTACCTAGATTTTTCCTGCTAGTTATTCCCAGCCCTTTCTTGCCCTTCCCCATGATCCTTTTCCCCGTCATTATTCACTTTGTCTACTTCCCTCTTTATTTCTTTTCCTTCGACTGACCATTATGTGCCTCTATGGTATGAATGGTAAATCTTTGCTGTTTATGGTATAGTTTATGGATTTTATACTTTTATAATGGTTCAAGACAGATTGATATAAATGTTCTTAAATGTTCTTTATTGTAACAAACTGTATATGGCTACAACCTTGCAAAGCCTTTCATGTTTCATTGCATCCTTGTTTGTTTTTTTGTTTTGTCTCTATTTGGGGGTTTGCCTTGGTCTGCAGCCCTGCTTATTGTAACCAACCTTAATTTTTCAATAAAAAAAGAGATTAAACATAAATCACAATAGGGGGGTCCAACTCTATATTATATAATTTACCATTGTGCCATACGGCCTCCTAAATATTTTAATAAGCAGAACCATATAAAAGCAACACATACCTGTGACATCTCAGAACCGCTCCCATGTTGCAAAAACAGATAACTGCGAATAAAGGCAGTCCAGGTGCCAGTATATGCAGCAAGGCCACACACACCAGCACAATGTCAAAACTGGCCCTCACAGTGTCTGACCAGCAGCCATGGATAAAGGCGGAGCAGGCCCAAGTAAATGGTGCTTAATTAATCATGCCTGTAGAACAGGGTGAGGTAGTTCAATGTGAACAGACTCCAACATTAGTTTTAGGAATTTGCAAACCACACTGGGCATGCACGGCCTGGTGGGGGTCAGCTCCAGACCAGTAAATCATTACAAAGATGAGGGAGCCAGCACTGCCTGTGAATGGCATGCAACAAATAAAATGTAAAATTTACAAATTCATTCCTACTGTACTATAATGCAAAATGAGAATTTTTGCAATTTCCTTCTGCTACTATCAAAACTAATGTTGGAGCTTGTTCACATTGAACTACCTCACCCTGTTCCACAGGCATCATTAATTAAGCACCATTTACTTGGGCCTGCTCCGCCTTTATCC
The DNA here is from genome assembly GCF_048569485.1 of Anomaloglossus baeobatrachus. NCBI lineage: Eukaryota > Metazoa > Chordata > Amphibia > Anura > Aromobatidae > Anomaloglossus > Anomaloglossus baeobatrachus. The sequence goes on from NW_027442882.1 coordinate 38,570, forward strand.
ATGGCTGCTGGTCAGACACACTGTGAGGGCCAGTTTTGACATTGTGCTGGTGTGTGTGTGGCCTTGCTGCATATGCTGGCATCTGGACTGCCTTTATTCGCAGTTATCTGTTTTTGCAACATGGGAGCGGTTCTGAGATGTCACAGGTATGTGTTGCTTTTATATGGTTCTGCTTATTAAAATATTTCGGAGGCCGTATGGCACAATGGCAAATTATATAATATAGAGTAGGACCTCCCTATTTAGATTTGCCGTGACGTGGCAGGGGTGGCTTAAATTATTGATCAACTGTTTGCTAAAACTCTCATTTTGCATTATAGTACAGTAGGAATGAATTTGTGAATTTTACACTTTTTATTTGTTGCATGCCATTCATAGGTAGTGCTGGCTCCCCCCTCTCTGTAATGATAGATTATAATGGGTATGTGTTGTTTCCGTGAAACAAAGCGTATAAAACGCGTACGTGCCACACATACATTTGAATGAGGCCTTAGGCTATGTGCGCACGTTGCGTACAGTCACTGCAGAAATTTCTGCAGCGATCTGAAGAGCACATGTGCGCTTTAGATCGCTGCAGAAATGTCCGTAGTGAGCGACGATTCCATGCGCTCTGCCTGCAGCTCCTGCCATAGACAGAGCAGGAGCTGCCGGCAAAGCGCAGGAAAGAAGTGACATGTCACTTCTTTTTACGCAGCGCTTCGGCAGTAGCCGAAGCGCTGCGCTCTTAAACGCCACGTGCGCACGGCCCCTGCACAATCTCCATAGACTGTGCAGGGGACGCAGGACGCATGCAGTTACGCTGCGCTGTAAAGCGCAGCGTAACTGCATGTATTTACGCAACGTGCGCACATAGCCTTACAGTTAACCTCAGAATGAGTTAACAGTGGATCCTTCAGTGAGCTTATCTGCCCACAGCTATCTCTCTCCAATTCACATGAACGGTTTATCTTGACTGATTGTGCTTTCAATGCAGACACTAAAGCAAGATATCTCTAGCAGCGGCTTATCTCCCCCTAGTGCAAGTGTAAGGGTACCTTCACACTTAGCGATGCAGCAGCGATCCGACCAGCGATCTGACCTGGTCAGGATCGCTGCTGCATCGCTACATGGTCGCTGGTGAGCTGTCAAACAGGCAGATCTCACCAGCGACCAGTGAACAGCCCCCAGCCAGCAGCGACGTGCAAGCGACGCTGCGCTTGCACGGAGCCGGCGTCTGGAAGCTGCGGACACTGGTAACTAAGGTAAACATCGGGTATGGTTACCCGATGTTTACATTAGTTACCAGCGCACACCGCTTAGCTGTGTGTGCAGGGAGCAGGGAGCCGCGCACACTGAGCACTGGCTCCTTGCTCTCCTAGCTACAGTACACATCGGGTTAATTAACCCGATGTGTAAATGCAGCTACATGTGCAGAGAGCAGGGAGCCGCGCACACTGCTTAGCGCTGGCTCCTTGCTCTCCTGGCTGCTGTACACATCGGGTTAATTAACCCGATGTGTACAGCAGCTACATGTGCAGAAAGCCGGAGCCGGCAGCACAGGCAGCGTGAGAGCTGCAGAGGCTAGTAACTAAGGTAAATATCGGGTAACCACCTTGGTTACCCGATGTTTATCTTGGATACAGCTTACCTCAGCTGTCAGACGCCGGCTCCTGCTCCCTGCTCGCTTCATTTGTCTCTCTCTCGCTGTCACACACAGCGATCTGTGTGTCACAGCGGGAGAGCGCCTTTGCAGAAAACGAACCAGGGCTGTGTGTAACAAGCAGCGATCTCGCAGCAGGGGCCAGATCGCTGCTCATTGTCACACACAGCGAGATCGCTAATGAGGTAACTGCTGCGTCACAAAAAGCGTGACTCAGCAGCGATGTCGGCAGTGAGCTCGCTGTGTGTGAAGCACCCCTAAAGGCCCAGTCACACACAACGACTTATTTGCGTTCCCGAAAACGATACGACCTGATAGAGATCGCTAGTAAGTTGCTGGGAGGTCGCTGGTGAGATGTCACACAGTCAGACCTTACCAGCGATGCAGGAACAATACAGGTCGCAGTAGCGACCTGTATAAGATCTCAGCAGTCACTGTGACCCTGTCACTTAAGCTGGGTTTACACACTGCAACATCTCAAACGACATCGCTGTAACGTCACCGGTTTTGTGACGCAATAGCGATGTCGTTTGCGATGTTGCAGTGTGTGAAACACATCAGCGACCTGGCCCCTGCTGTGAAGTTGCTGATCGCTACAAATCGTTCAGGACCATTCCTAGGTCCTTTGTTTCCCGCTGTGCAGCATGCATCGCTAGAAAGTTTCAGTGTGTGAAAGACTTTGCAGCGACTTTGTTAGCAACTTCTCTTTCAAAAAGCTGCTTATCAACGTCCCCAACAGCCAGCTAGGTCGCTCTGCAGGTCCGGATCGCTGTTGCGTTGTTGGCCAGGTTTGCCTGTTTGACAGCTCACCAGCGACTCAACAGAGACTTAGGGAGGTCGCTGTTACGTCACGAAACCGGTGACGTTACAGCGATGTCCTTTGCGATGTTGCAGTGTGTAAACCCAGCTATAGTGTCAAACATAGCGATGGGTCCTGCCCAGCAGGATATCGTCTTTGAAGAAAATGGCCTGGACCATTCGGCAACGACTAGAGATCTCACAGCAGAGGCCTGATCGCTGGTAGGTGTCACACATAACAAGATCTCTAACGGGATCGCTACTGCGTCACAGAAACCGTGACTCAGCTGCGATCTTGCTAGCGATCTCGTTATGTGTGACGGTACCTTTTAGATGTTTAATTTGAACCTGTCCGACTCATAGCCTCAATAAACCGTCATACACATCAGATGGTTGACTGATAACAGCAAAATTGGCAAGTTCGGTCTAGTAAGATAGGTTCACTTCCGTCAGATGGTTGTCACCTCTTTAGTCCCATAGAAGTGCATGGAGTGGTGATCATGCATGTGGGCTACTGCTTTATTTGCGTGGGAGTCCCAGAAGTTGTACCCCCAATGATTATCCTTTGGATAGGTGATGAATGTATTTTGTGACATAACCCCTTTAATTCTACAATATTTCATATTCTTTTTATTTTGCGTCCCAGTCAGTTGGAGGACTACTGGTTGCCTTTCTTTTGACAGTTCTTTTGTTTTTCAGGGACGATCCTCCAAGGAGCCGAGGAGAACTTAAGTTCCAGATGAGATCAGAACTTTTGAGCATTATGAGCTGTTTCTCTGATCTAGTTAATGCTGTTCACTGGATGCCACCCGGTTTTCTATGGGGGGGATGCTTGTTACGGGGGGCTGTCTGATAATAACTTAAAGGAGTATCAGACAGTCAGGGTCCACCGTGCAAAGACTCTGCTGCAGACTATGGCAGAGTGCAATACCTCTGTTAACTCACAGAAGGATATAATAAGTAAGTAAAGCAATTCCTCCCTTACTTGGAGGGTGTGTGGAATGATCTCTGTTAATAATCACAGAGACAAAGGCAATGTGTGCGAAATGGCACCTACCTAGGTCCGCTCTTCTAGTGGTGCAAAAGAGACGAACAGCAGCGTAAGCCGCACAAAGCTCCTACCTGCGTTCGCTCCACTAGTGTGCGAGGACACGAACCACTAGATATGGCACCTGCCTAGGTCCGCTCTTCTAGTGGTGCAAAAGAGACGAACAGCAGCGTAAGCCGCACAAAGCTCCTACCTCTGTTCGCTCCCCTAGTGTGCGAGGATACGAACAACTGCCAGACGCAGTATAAGGAACGTTACCCTAGCGGCAACGTCCACCTACGAGTCGAACCACAAGGCCCAGCCAGACCATGTGCCTCAGGCACCTGCCTATGTCCGCTCCCCTAAGAGGTAAGGATACGGACAGCAGCCGAAGCTGTAAGGTATAAGAACGCTACCCTGCCGGTAGCGCTCACCTAGCATAGACAGAGGAATGCCTAGAGGAACGCGCACAGAGCGTCTACTCTTATGCATGAACCAAGAGGACTGAGCGCCATGCGGCGTGTGTCAGGGTCTTATATAGACTCTGTGCCTCATCCAAGATGGAGGACACCAGAGCCAATCCGCTGCCAGAACGACAGGAGTGATGTCATGCTGGCCTATCACCGAGCAAGGCATCACAAGCACATGACCAGCGACCAATTGGCATAGAAGGTGTCAGAGACATGTGACCTCGTGTCAGCGATGATGTCACCCGCACATGTGCAATGGCTCCAAGATAGGACTTAGTCTCCGGCGCTCGCACATGTGCAGTAGCAAGAAATCTGGACTTAGTCTCCAGCGCTCGCACATGTGCAGTAGCAAGAAATCTGGACATAGTCTCCAGTGCTCGCAGCAACCGTAACAGTACCTCCCCCTCAAGGGCCCCCCTCCCGGCGACGCAGGTAATCGGCAACTAAGTCGGGAGCATGGACAGCCTCCTCAGGCTCCCAAGAGCGATGTTCCGGGCCGTAACCCTCCCAATCTATCAAGAAGAACCTGCGCCCTCTAACCATCTTAGAACCAACTATGGCTCGTACCTCATAGCTAGAGCGAGAGGAATCAGAGGCAGGAGAGTGCACTTCACTAGCGTGAGGTAAAATAGCCGGCTTTAGCAGTGAGACATGGAATTTGTCATGAATCCTAAGATGGACGGGTAACTTCAATTGGTAGACTACAGGATTTACCTGTCGAAGAACCTCATAAGGACCCAGGAAGCGAGGAGCAAATTTGACAGAGCTCACTCTAAGTCTCACTTGTTTTGCAGAGAGCCACACAAAGTCCCCTGGAGAAAAGACAGGAGCCGGGCGACGAAACCGATCGGACACCGTCTTCATACGGTCCTTAGCTGCTTGGATCGACTCTTGAGTCCGATCCCAAACCTCTCTGGCATTAGTTGCCCAGTCGGCCACAAGAGGAGGAGGTGCAGCAGCGGGAAACGGTACCGGTACCCTAGGGTGTTGCCCATTATTGAGTACGAACGGTGTCTGCCCAGTGGCCTCAGACAGCGAATTGTTAAGGGCAAATTCTGCCCAGGGTAGGAGGGAGGACCAGTTATCGTGGTTCTCAGCAACAAAGTGTCGAAGGTATATAATCATAGATTGATTGGTACGTTCAACCAAACCATTGGTCTCTGGATGGTATGCCGAAGAGAGATTCAACTCAATTTGCAGAAGGCTACAAAGATCTCGCCAGAAACGGGAAGTAAATTGCGGGCCTCTATCACAAATGATACGATCTGGCATCCCGTGAAGCCTAAAGACATGCTTGAGGAATAGTTTGGCTAGTACCCTGGAAGATGGGATTCTCGATAACGGTACGAGATGAACCATCCGGGAGAAATGGTCCGTAATGACCCACACAAATCTATGTCCCTGTGAACATGGAAGATCACCCACAAAGTCCATGCCTACCACCTCCCATGGTCTACCTGGCACTGGTAAAGGATGCAAGAGCCCAGCCGGTCTCTGCCGTAATGGACGGTTGCGAGCACACGAGTAGCAGGAAACGACATATCTCTTGACGTGGCTGGCTAAGTGTGGCCACCAATACCACCTCTCCAGTAACTCTCGTGTCCGCCTAATACCAAAATGCCCACCCACCTTTGAGGTGTGGGCCCATGACAGTATATCATTCTGTCGATCAGGCGGAACAAAGGTCTTGCCCGGTGGGATTTGGTCTAACGTCACAGGGGAGAGCGTATGAAAAACCCTGGAGGGAAGGATAAGACGAGGTTCGTCAATCTCTTCCTGGGTAGAAAGCATAGAGCGAGACAGGGCGTCTGCCTTGTTATTCTTACTCCCAGACAGATAGTTGATGGAGAAGTGAAAGCGGGAGAAAAACAAGGACCAGCGGGCTTGGCGAGGATTCAGACGCTGAGCGGTTTGTAAGTACGTCAGATTCTTATGGTCTGTATAGACCTGGAAAGGATGTTTCGCTCCTTCCAGCAAGTGATGCCACTCCTCCAAGGCTAATCTCAAGGCGAGCAGTTCCCTATCCCCAATGGTATAGTTTCTCTCTGCCGGTGAAAAGGTTTTCGCAAAGAAGAAACACGGCCTTTTTCTACCTGCACCGTTCTTTTGATACAAGACCGCACCAGCACCCACTGAAGAGGCATCAACCTCTAAGAGGAAGGGCTTACTCTCATCGGGTCTTTGAAGAACGGGTGCAGTTGAAAAGTGTCTTTTTACTGCCTCAAAAGCCTGAGATGTCTCAGTAGACCAGGCTTTGGGATTAGCACCTTTCTTAGTCAAGGCCACCAAAGGGGCCACCAAAGTAGAAAAATGGGGTATGAACTGCCTGTAATAATTTATGAATCCTAAGAAGCGTTGCACCGCCTTCAAGGAATGAGGTTCGGACCATTGCAGGACAGCAGAGAGCTTCGCAGGATCCATAGCCAGGCCCTCTTGTGAGATAATGTAACCCAAAAAAGGCAATGAGGACTGCTCGAATACACATTTCTCGAGTTTAGCAAACAATGAGTGCTCCCTTAAACGGGAAAGGACACGAACGACATCCTGACGATGAGTCTCCAGATCAGGAGAAAAAATCAGGATGTCGTCCAGATACACCACTACTGAGGATAACAGTAAATCCCTGAACACATCGTTTACGAAGTCCTGAAATACTGCGGGTGCATTACATAACCCAAAAGGCATGACGAGGTATTCATAGTGACCGTCTCGGGTGTTAAAAGCGGTCTTCCATTCGTCACCCTTTCGAATTCGTACCAAGTTATACGCACCCCGCAGATCCAACTTCGTAAAAACTTGAGCTCCTCTCAGTCTGTCAAAGAGCTCCGAAATTAAAGGTAATGGGTATTTGTTCTTTATTGTGATTGCGTTGAGACCCCTGTAATCTATGCAGGGACGCAAATCACCCTCTTTCTTCCGAACAAAGAAAAACCCAGCTCCCGCGGGAGAGACAGACTTACGAATGAACCCCTTCTCTAAACTCTCTCTTATATAGGTCGACATGGCCTCCGACTCAGGTATCGACAGGGGGTAAACCCTGCCTTTAGGTGGAACCGAACCTGGGATAAGGTCTATGGCACAGTCATACGGCCTATGGGGTGGAAGAACCTCAGCACCCTGTTTGGAGAACACGTCAGCGAAATCCAGATAGGGTGTAGGTATGGGAGAGAGATCAGTAGATGCAACTGCAATGACCTTAGGTGGTAAGGGAAGACATCGGGACTGACATTTCGAACCCCAACTAATAATGCTGTCAGACTCCCAGTCAATGTGAGGAGCATGAGTCCGAAGCCATGGGAGACCCAGAAGGACGTCGTCTATACCCTCAGGCAAAACAAGAAAAGAAATCTCCTCTATGTGACCCTGAGACAGGGAAAGGCGCAAGGGAACTGTCCTCAATGTAATGGAGTCAGACAACATAGTTCCATTAACAACACGGACAGGAATAGGCGCCTCTAACATGATAGAGGGAATATTGTGTCCCTTTACAAATCCTGAGGACACAAAAGTCCCGTCAGCTCCGGAATCCACAAAAGCCATAATAGGCCATGTATTCTCAGATAACGAGAGCTGACCTGGGATACAACACTTAGAAGGTTCACACACAGAGAAACAAGGGCAATGCAGTCAAGGGTCACTAAAGGACCACTAGATCAAAAAACAATGTACCAACCTTTGCAAAAATATCAAAATTTATTAAATTTAAGTATATAGCAAAAGGAGTAGTATTACATGCACATTAAAAGAATCGTGAACACTGATCAGGCTTACAGTAGAATCACAGATGAAGCAGATCACCAGACCATATGGGGAGTGCAGATAAATTCATATTATCAGAAACAAAGAGTTCCTCAGAGTAATAAATGCAAAGGACAAAGTTACCCATTTATACATATATATAACTCATATGCAAATCAAAAGGGCATTGCGGCACATATATAAGGTAACAAACATAGTGACCTTTCATTATTCATCACTCCGAGGGGCAAAAAATCATTAGAGGGGAGGGCCAGCTACGAAAGAAATACCATATAGCTGGAGACCATTCCCCTCAGCGCACTCACCCATAGGTAGCCGGGACCGAGGAAAACGTGCCCCGACGCGCACGTTTCGATGACTTCTTCGGGGGGCCGTGAAGTGGTGTGAGTAAGGCTAAGAGGCATCTTTAAATATCCCGCTGCCAGGGCCGCTAGACAGCCATTGGCCGCGCGTGAGGCGGGACTCCGATCAGAGGCCGCGTCATCGGGCGCTCCCGGAAGTGACCTTTCCCAGCACTTCAAGAATAGGGGGTATAGTGCACGTAGTATCAAGCAAGGTTATTCCAGAGCCAAGGCCGCCTCCAGAGATAAATTACTATCTACATCGTATAAGACCGAATCGTCCTTTGGACCGATTCGGTTTATTTCCACCTTCAGTAACCAGTGGGGGGGTATAAGACGCATCTTGGACAAGCACTGGTCGATACTTAAAACTGAACCAACATTAGCCAAAGCCCTCCCTGACCATCCTCTCATGACAGCAAGGAGAGGTAAAAACCTGCAAGATATGCTGGTACACAGCCACTTTGTCCATCGGGACACCCTTCCCTTTAATATTGGGAAACCTAAATGGGGATGTTTCCCCTGTGGCTCGTGTATATCATGTGATAATATCGAAAGAGCTTTCTCTTTCTCCTCGGCGGATGGGAAAAGGGAATTTACTATCAGACATTTTGATTTGCATATGAGTTATATATATGTATAAATGGGTAACTTTGTCCTTTGCATTTATTACTCTGAGGAACTCTTTGTTTCTGATAATATGAATTTATCTGCACTCCCCATATGGTCTGGTGATCTGCTTCATCTGTGATTCTACTGTAAGCCTGATCAGTGTTCACGATTCTTTTAATGTGCATGTAATACTACTCCTTTTGCTATATACTTAAATTTAATAAATTTTGATATTTTTGCAAAGGTTGGTACATTGTTTTTTGATCTAGTGGTCCTTTAGTGACCCTTGACTGCATTGCCCTTGTTTCTCTGTGTGTGTGCTCATATATATTGGGTGCAGTCTTTTTAACATGATAAGATTGGTCAGACATCTAGTCCATGTCTATTTGACTTAGAAGGTTCAGAAGACGTCTCTAGTAACCCCCCTCTAATGGTTACTAGGCCAGGGAGTTTCCCTGACGACTAGGACACTTGTTGGCATAGTGCCCAGCCTGACGACATACGTAACAAATAGGAGGACCAGACTTGCGTAGTCTAGAAGACGTATGACCTAACTCCATAGGAGTGGGAGATGTTTCAGATGCTGAAAAAAATGGTAGTGGACCCTCAACAACTGGAATAGCCCGATGCTTAGGGCGTGAGGAAGAGACCTCGAGTCTACGTTCCTTATGGCGTACATCGATCCTCGTTGCTACTGTGATCAAGTCCTCCAGAGAAGCAGGGACCTCACGAGTAGCAAGAGCATCCTTGACATAGCCTGCCAACCCTCTCCAGAAGATAGGAATCAACACCTTCTCTGGCCAATCTAGTTCTGCCACCAGAGTTCTAAAAGCAATGGCATAAGAACTAGTGGATAACGAACCCTGAGATAGATCTAACAGTCTCAGGGCTGCATCATGGGTAACCTGCGGACCCATGAATACCGCCTTAAGAGCATCAAGAAAGTCTTGATGTCTCAGAGTAACCACATCAGAGCGCTCCCATAGGGGAGTCGCCCATTCTAAGGCTTTGTCCTGAAGTAAGGAGATGATAAAGCCTACTCTGGACCTCTCCGTAGAGAAGCGAGAAGAGTTGACCTCTAGGTGTATCTGACACTGACTAATGAAACCACGATATGATCTGGCATCCCCAGAATATCTGTTTGGCAGAGCAAGTCGAGGATCATGTGCAGATGTCACCATGGTCTGAGGTTTATCCTCTATACTCTTGAGCCGTGACTCAAGTACTTGTATGTAACGGTGTAACTGCTGATATTCTGCCATAACTGCCAGACCCTTGGCTCAGTCCTAATGTTACGGGGGGCTGTCTGATAATAACTTAAAGGAGTATCAGACAGTCAGGGTCCACCGTGCAAGGACTCTGCTGCAGACTATGGCAGAGTGCAATACCTCTGTTAACTCACAGAAGGATATAATAAGTAAGTAAAGCAATTCCTCCCTTACTTGGAGGGTGTGTGGAATGATCTCTGTTAATAATCACAGAGACAAAGGCAATGTGTGCGAAATGGCACCTACCTAGGTCCGCTCTTCTAGTGGTGCAAAAGAGACGAACAGCAGCGTAAGCCGCACAAAGCTCCTACCTGCGTTCGCTCCACTAGTGTGCGAGGACACGAACCACTAGATATGGCACCTGCCTAGGTCCGCTCTTCTAGTGGTGCAAAAGAGACGAACAGCAGCGTAAGCCGCACAAAGCTCCTACCTCTGTTTGCACCCTAGTGTGCGAGGATACGAACAACTGCCAGACGCAGTATAAGGAACGTTACCCTAGCGGCAACGTCCACCTACGAGTCGAACCACAAGGCCCAGCCAGACCATGTGCCTCAGGCACCTGCCTATGTCCGCTCCCCTAAGAGGTAAGGATACGGACAGCAGCCGAAGCTGTAAGGTATAAGAACGCTACCCTGCCGGTAGCGCTCACCTAGCATAGACACATAGACAGAGGAATGCCTAGAGGAACACGCACAGAGCGTCTACTCTTATGCATGAACCAAGAGGACTGAGCGCCATGCGGCGTGTGTCAGGGTCTTTGTTAGGGCCAGGTGGACGGGCAGACCCAGGAGGTGGATCCACTGGGCCGAACTCCTTGATGAAGGTAAGGGGTCCGGTAGCTGGAGCACTACGGGTAGCAGGACAGTCCGTGCACAAGAGTAGAATGGAGAAGTCCCTGGGACCACGGAGTCACTGATGGTAGTCCGGGTGACGGAGCTCAGGTTCGGAAGCCGAGATGTTGTCAGGCGGAGTCCGGAACCGATGGAGCAAGAGGACGGGTCACCACAGGGATCTGAGATGGTACGGACTGACGGGATGGCAGATAGTCAGCGTTCGGGGTTCGGGAATCGGCAGGACCGGATGGCGAGGCAGGATCGGCTCTGGAAGAGAGAGAGGTGAGTATATCACAGGAACACAAGGAGACCTGACTCCTAGCTTGGGAAACACGAAGAACAGGCCCCGCCCACTTGGACACTAACCCCCTTTATACCCTGTACCTGTGTGCTCAATTTCCTGTCAGTGGACGCTGGCCCTTTTAGAAAGGGTCAATGACCGCGCGCCCTAATGCGCATGCGCGAGGCCCGGGTGCCAGAAGCCAGGGCAGGGAGCGGTGAGGAGGAAGCAGGAGAGCCGGGCTGGGGCTGAGTAGCCGACGGGCGCCGGGAGCGGGGACCAGGACGCCTGGGAACCGCAGGCAATGGAGGCTGGAGACCGGGGAGTGGCGGACGCCGGACAGAGGAACCGGGGAGCGACGCAGGGAAGCCGGGGAGCGTGGCAGGTGAGCCGGGGAGCAGAGCAGGGGACCCGGGGAGCGTGACAGTCTTATATAGACTCTGTGCCTCATCCAAGATGGAGGACACCAGAGCCAATCCGCTGCCAGAACGACAGGAGTGATGTCATGCTGGCCTATCACCGAGCAAGGCATCACAAGCACATGACCAGCGACCAATCGGCATAGAAGGTGTCAGAGACATGTGACCTCGTGTCAGCGATGATGTCACCCGCACATGTGCAATGGCTCCAAGATAAGACTTAGTCTCCAGCGCTCGCACATGTGCAGTAGCAAGAAATCTGGACATAGTCTCCAGTGCTCGCAGCAACCGTAACAATGCTCTCCAACATGGCTGGTTGGTCTGATGGGGACAATTTCTTCAATAATTGGAATCTACCAGACTGCCGTTGGAGGAAGCTCTGCAGGAGTCTAAAGTCAAAGACAGAAGTGGATTATGATGTCTACCTACCGTAGTTTTCGGACTATAAGACGCACCGGACCATAAGATGCACCTTGGTTTTAGAAGAGGAAAATAAAATTTTAAGCAAAAAATGTGGTCATGACACACTATGGGGCGAGGATCTGCTGCTGACACTGTTATGGGGGTAATGTTCCCAAATTCTCTGCTAAGGTACCCCATCCTGGTAATGATCCTCCTGCCTTGTATATGTACCCCATCCTGCTATATACCCCCATCCATGCTGCTATATGGCCCCATCCTGCTATATGGCATGTATCCTGTATTACACAAAAAAATAAACGTCTATACTAACCTTTCCTCGCTCCATGCATCATCGCTCCTCCCCGTCTGTGGCGACGGCAGCAGCACTGCTGACCTGTGTGGAGCCGTCACTGTTCCCTGCAGCATCGCTCGTCCTACTGTCTGTCAGTCAGCTGACCTGCGTGACTAGCGGCGCACACAGCGATGACGTCATCGCTGTGCTCACCGCTCGCTACACAGATCTGCTGGCCGGCAGACAGGAGGAGATTGCGGTGCGGCAGGGGAATGGTGACGGGTGAGTATACTGATTCACTGCCCCCGGCGCTGACCTGTGTGGAACCGTTTCCCTGCGGAATCGCGATGTCCTCCTGTCTGCTGGCTAATGTGTGTGGAGAGCGCGCACAGGTATGACGTCATCTCTGTGCTCACCGCTCGCTACACAGATCAGCTGGCCGGCAGACAGGAGGAGATTGCGGTGCTGCAGGAGAACGGTGCCTGGTGAATGTAAGGTACCGTACTTATTCACTGCCCCCCGCGCTGATGATGCGCGGGGGGCAGTGAATACAGCTGCACATGATCACTCCAGGCTGTAGTTGCCAGGGGTGATCACGGCAGGCTGTTAATTATGCGTACACCCCGCCCACCTGTCAGAGCTGGCTTCAGCACTGAGAGATGATGGACGGGATGATGGGCGTGCATATGTAATGAGCGGGCCCACGTGGTCACGGCAGGCAATGCCACAGCCTGGTCATGCCGCCGATGACCCGCTCCAACGCAGCACCCTCATTCCCGGCCGCAGCCCTATATTCAGACCATAAGACGCACCCCCCACTTTCCTCCAACATTTGGGGGGGAAAAAGTGCGTCTTATGGTCCGAAAAATACGGTACTTTCAATCCCAGCATGCTAGTCATGGCCTCTAGGATTAGGATTTGTGGAGAAGTCTATAGAAATCCTAAACCAGAGATTATATTATTTCTGAACTCAGGTCTTGCTGCTGTTTTTCATCAATGTCTTCAAAATGGTGCACATTAATTAATGGATTTGAGCCCAATTAAAAATACTCTTTTTCTTAGCTTTTATCATATCGCAGCTTTTAAAGCAAAACGTTGCATCACCATGTAAAATGTTGCACGTTAGCCTTCTACTGCACAAAAATGAACTTCAATCTTGTACTCCACTAGAGTATAATTACATAAAAATTCTGCTCCATTTCTAAAAATTGCAAGTGATAAATTAGGCTGGAACATCTGCAAAAGGAAAATATATCCATAATGTCAGACAAAAAAAAACCAAACCCTGGCGAAAACAAGTAACATCAGTTAAAGGAAACATTTCAGCAGGTTTTTAGACCTCAAAGGAACATCATCACAGTAAAGTATCTGTAATGATGATTACCTCCATACCTTAATATTGTAAGTCCATGTCTCTATTGTCATTTAATCTATTGCTACATTCTTATGCAAATGAGCTCGCAGGAGCAGCGGTTCAGCCGGCACGTGCAGCTCTCCGGCCTCCCTCCCTCTTTCTCTCAGACCGGTGTTGGCCACCTGCCATTGATTGACAGGTCATTCTGCTCTCTGGCTGACATCTCACACAAGCACCAACATTCATGAGAGCTGCACATGCATGGATGGATATTCCAGCTCTCACAACGTCATCAGCACATTACTGCACAGGGGCCACCCCCGAAGTGGCGCCACCTGCATGAGATGCCGGCTGGGAGGGGGAACAGGTCAGATCACTGAGATTAGTGACCTATCAATCACTGGCAGCAAACCGACACCGGGAGGAGAAAGGCCGGAGAGGTAAGCACAGGCCAAGCCTCTGCACTTGCGAGCTCATTTTTGTAAGAATTGGATTACGTGACAATGGCTTTATAATGTAAAGGTATGGAGGCTCCATCATTACAGGTACTTTACTATGATGATGGTAATTTGGGGTCTAAAAACCTGTTGACGGGTTTCATTTAAAAGTGCAAATTACGGTAAGTAAAAATAAAATTCAAAAAAAGTCACTGAGAACCATTTTTATTTTAGAAAAAAGGCGCCAAGACGCTGAATCGGGCCTTAATGTCTCTTTTTAGTCATATTTAGGCTGTTGATTTTACCTTATTTACTACAGCATACAGTTTCTTTTCCTCCTCTTTTCAGGAGATCTTTAAAGCGTTTTGGTACAATCACAGATTAGTACTTACGTGACTGGTTTATGTTTCTACCTTGGTAATTTGGAGAGAAATCAGAACACTAGTGAACATGTTGAGCTTGTATTATGACATAATTAGCATAGGTTAGGATACCTGTTTAATTGAAAAATACAGTTAGGACCAGAAATATTTGGACAGTGACACAATTTTCGCGAGTTGGGCTCTGCATGCCACCACATTGGATTTGAAATGAAACCTCTACAACAGAATTCAAGTGCAGATTGTAACGTTTAATTTGAAGGTTTGAACAAAAATATCTGATAGAAATTGTAGGAATTGTACACATTTCTTTACAAACACTCCACATTTTAGGAGGTCAAAAGTAATTGGACAAATAAATCAAACCCAAAAAAACTATTTTTATTTTCAATATTTTGTTGCGAATCCTTTGGAGGCAATCACTGCCTTAAGTCTGGAACCCATGGACATCACCAAACGCTGGGTTTCCTCCTTCTTAATGCTTTGCCAGGCCTTTACAGCCGCAGCCTTCAGGTCTTGCTTGTTTGTGGGTCTTTCCGTCTTAAGTCTGGATTTGAGCAAGTGAAATGCATGCTCAATTGGGTTAAGATCTGGTGATTGACTTGGCCATTGCAGAATGTTCCACTTTTTTGCACTCATGAACTCCTGGGTAGCTTTGGCTGTATGCTTGGGGTCATTGTCCATCTGTACTATGAAGCGCCGTCCGATCAACTTTGCGGCATTTGGCTGAATCTGGGCTGAAAGCATATCCCGGTACACTTCAGAATTCATCCGGCTACTCTTGTCTGCTGTTATGTCATCAATAAACACAAGTGACCCAGTGCCATTGAAAGCCATGCATGCCCATGCCATCACGTTGCCTCCACCATGTTTTACAGAGGATGTGGTGTGCCTTGGATCATGTGCCGTTCCCTTTCTTCTCCAAACCTTTTTCTTCCCATCATTCTGGTACAGGTTGATCTTGGTCTCATCTGTCCATAGAATACTTTTCCAGAACTGAGCTGGCTTCATGAGGTGTTTTTCAGCAAATTTAACTCTGGCCTGTTTATTTTTGGAATTGATGAATGGTTTGCATCTAGATGTGAACCCTTTGTATTTACTTTCATGGAGTCTTCTCTTTACTGTTGACTTAGAGACAGATACACCTACTTCACTGAGAGTGTTCTGGACTTCAGTTGATGTTGTGAACGGGTTCTTCTTCACCAAAGAAAGTATGCGGCGATCATCCACCACTGTTGTCATCCGTGGACGCCCAGGCCTTTTTGAGTTCCCAAGCTCACCAGTCAATTCCTTTTTTCTCAGAATGTACCCGACTGTGGATTTTGCTACCCCAAGCATGTCTGCTATCTCTCTGATGGATTTTTTCTTTTTTTTCAGCCTCATGATGTTCTGCTTCACCTCAATTGAGAATTCCTTAGACCGCATGTTGTCTGGTCACAGCAACAGCTTCCAAATGCAAAACCACACACCTGTAATCAACCCCAGACCTTTTAACTACTTCATTGATTACAGGTTAACGAGGGAGACGTCTTCAGAGTTAATTGCAGCCCTTAGAGTCCCTTGTCCAATTACTTTTGGTCCCTTGAAAAAGAGGAGGCTATGCATTACAGAGCTATGATTCCTAAACCCTTTCTCCGGTTTGGATGTGAAAACTCTCATATTGCAGCTGGGAGTGTGCACTTTCAGCCCATATTATATATATAATTGTATTTCTGAACATGTTTTTGTAAACAGCTAAAATAACAAAACTTGTGTCACTGTCCAAATATTTCTGGACCTAACTGTATGATGAATATATGGGTATTTTCTATAGATACCACACATTACTGGTAATCCTTCTTTGGACAGCGGGTACTACTAGCCATACAATACAACAGTTTCTTAGTACTATCCTGCTCAGAGGTGTATCTAGGCTTTTAAGTATCCAGGGCAAGAAATCAGTTTGGAGCCCCCCCTACCACCAAGCAGTTTGGCGCCCCCCCCTTGTAACCAATCATTCATATGTGATTTGCATACTTAGACCCGTGATGATGAGCTGCTCTTAATAATTATCTCAATGTTCAATGAGAAAAGTAGGAAGAAAAGCCAGTTGTCACATGCAAGTATGAAAATCACATATGAGTGGAGTGGCCATGTGGTGACTGCTGGAACCAGCGAGCAGTGTTGAATCCCGACTGAGAATATATTACACGCTGTTAGAACTGGGGATACTACACTGTTTGTCTAGGTTTGAGATTCTGAATTTTCACTACTCGCAGTGCACACTTTTATGATTCTCCGGTTCCAGTGGTGAGAGTAGACTGTCATGTAAGCAAGTATGAGATTTGTATATTTCTGGCCACATTCTGTTTTGACGTGTCTGGTCTCACTCAATTCATTTTCATTAAGTGAGGCCATGCATGTCTAGTCGGCACGTAACCATATGTATGTAAATCACATACTTGCGGTTTCATAACCTCCCACTCTCACTGCCTGGACCAGAGAATCCTGATAGCATGCAGTGTGCACACTGTGAGAATTCAGAAGTCTGCAGTCACATAGCGTGACACACAGAATGAGTGCAGACTCCTCACAAACTTGGAATAACCCCTTTAATGCTCCAAACATAAATAAGAACACAGTACCCCTTAACTTGTCAGACAGCACAATACTTTATTAAAGAGGTTGTCCACTACTTCAACATTGATGGTGTCCACAAAAAGAAAAATAGTATCCGCTCACCTGTAGCCAAAGGAGACCACTATATCCAGGACTTGTGCAAGCAAAAAGAAGCTGGCAAACAGACTAAGAACTACCTTGCTCGAAATGCGTCCTCTCGGTCACGCTCAGTACCATGTTTGGACTTTTTAATATGCCTCAATAAATTTCTTAAGTTTTAACTTGATTTCCTGGACTTTGTTGCTGGAATTCTGGATTTCTTTCAACATTGATGGTGTATTCTTAGGATAGGTCACCAATGACTGATCGGCCGGGGTTTGGCACCTGGCACCCCCGTCAATTGCCTGTTCTAGGTGCCGACGGCGGCTAGAAGTGCTCCACCTTCTGATAGTGGCAGCAGCTTCCTATACAAGCCAATGAGAAGGATGTGCAGTACCCGGAGGCGGACACTATCAGAAGATGGAACAGACCCGGAAATGAGCATTTCCAGCCACCTGCACCAGCAGATGAGATATCGATGACCTATTCTAAAGATAGGTCATCAATGTGAAAGTAATCTTACAATTTATGAATTGTTATTTGTGTACAGGATCACAACTAATAACAGCACCAGAACCACAAGCAGTAACGAAATTCATCATCAGAACAACAAGCAGTATAGAAATTGATCATCAGAACCACCAGCAGTAAAGAAAAACATCCATATAACCCCATAAGTTCAGAAACACCGCATCAATACAGAAATACATAATCAGAACCAGTACATGGTATATCAATTGTAATATCAGGTCAGACCCATATACTGTACATTTGTATTACATGAACCGACAACTTCCAGTTCATCTTTAAAGGGAATCTGTCACCAGGTTTTTTAACACCTAATCTGAGAGTAGCCTAACGCAGGGGCAGAGATCCTGATTCCAGCGATATGTCACTTACTGGGCTGCTTAGTGTAGTTCTGAGAAAATTTACTGTTTAATCAGGCGTAGATCATCATTACAGGACTACTTGGCATGCTGCAGGTAGTCCAACATATTCAGAAGCTCTGTTAAACTTGTAGATCTGTAGCAGAGAAAACATTGATTTTATCAAAATGACAACAACTCAGTAAGTGACACATCGCTAAAATCAGGGTCTTTGTCTCTACATTATTCTGCTTTCAGATAGGGAGCAAAAACCTGGTGACCGATTCCCTTTCACAATGGTAAGGAGATACTGGACAATACAGAAACCATAGTAAAGCCTCGGTTCCACTGGTGTTTTGCACAGACGATTGCAATCCGATAAAGCATCGGACTGCAGTCACACCAGGGTAAAACTATAGGGTAGTGTCTATCTGCAGTGGACTTCTCATGCCGTATTGGCATGAGAAAAGAATCACCGCATGCTGTGTTTGGCAGTGAGTCTTAAATGTAATGAATAGGGAAGGCACCACAGCGACAAATACAGGGGATCTAAACCACACAACACATCCCAAAACACGTGAGAATATGAAAGAGAGAAACAAGCGGATGTGCAAAAAAGGTGGGCTCACCCAGTAAATATATAAAATTTATTTTTTTATTAATACACCAAAAGAGAAAATAGGAGTTCACAATGAAGGGAATTTTGTTTACTTACCGTAAATTCCTTTTCTTCTAGCTCCAATTGGGAGACCCAGACAATTGGGTGTATAGCTTCTGCCTCCGGAGGCCACACAAAGTATTACACTTAAAAGTGTAAAGCCCCTCCCCTTCTGCCTATACACCCTCCCGTGCATCACGGGCTCCTCAGTTTTAGTGCAAAAGCAAGAAGGAGGAAAGCTAATAAACTGGTTAAAGTAAATTCAATCCGAAGAATTATCGGAGAACTGAAACCCTTCAACATGAACAAGATGTGTACACGAAAAAACAACAGCCCGAAGGGAACAGGGCGGGTGCTGGGTCTCCCAATTGGAGCTAGAAGAAAAGGAATTTACGGTAAGTAAACAAAATTCCCTTCTTCTTTGTCGCTCCATTGGGAGACCCAGACAATTGGGACGTCCAAAAGCAGTCCCTGGGTGGGTAAAATAATACCTCGTAATAGAGCCATAAAATGGCCCTTTCCTACAGGTGGGCAACCGCCGCATGAAGGACTCGTCTACCTAGGCTGGCATCCGCCGAAGCATAGGTATGCACCTGATAGTGTTTGGTGAAAGTGTGCAGGCTCGACCAGGTAGCCGCCTGGCACACCTGCTGAGCCGTTTCCTGGTGCCGCAAAGCCCAGGACGCACCCACGGCTCCGGTAGAATGGGCCTTCAGCCCTGAGGGAACCGGAAGACCAGAAGAACGGTAGGCTTCGAGAATTGTTTCCTTGATCCACCGAGCCAGGGTGGATTTGGAAGCCTGTGATCCCTTACGCTGACCAGCGACAAGGACAAAGAGTGCATCCGAGCGGCGCAGGGGCGCCGTACGGGAAATGTAGATTCTGAGAGCTCTCACCAGATCTAACAAATGCAAATCCCTTTCACATTGATGAACTGGATGAGGACAAAAAGAAGGTAAGGAGATATCCTGATTGAGATGAAAGGTGGATACCACCTTCGGAAAAAAATTCCGGAACCGGGCGCAATACCACCTTGTCCTGGTGAAACACCAGGAAAGGAGCCTTGCATGATAGCGCTGCTAGCTCAGACACTCTCCGAAGTGATGTGACCGCAACTAGGAAGACCACTTTCTGCGAAAGGCGAGAAAGAGAGATATCCTTCAAAGGTTCGAAAGGTGGCTTCTGAAGGGCCATCAGAACCCTGTTTAGATCCCACGGTTCTAACGGCCGCCTGTAAGGAGGGACTATGTGGCAAACCCCCTGCAGGAACGTGCGTACCTGAGGAAGCCTGGCTAGGCGCTTCTGAAAGAACACAGAGAGCGCCGAGACTTGTCCCTTAAGGGAACCGAGCGACAAACCTTTTTCCAATCCGGATTGAAGGAAGGAAAGAAAAGAGGGCAAGGCAAATGGCCAGGGAGAAACTCCCTGATCAGAGCACCAATACAAGAATATCTTCCACGCCCTGTGGTAGATCTTGGCAGACGTTGGTTTCCTGGCCTGTCTCATAGTGGCAATGACCTCTTGAGATAACCCTGAGGACGCTAGGATCCAGGACTCAATGGCCACACAGTCAGGTTGAGGGCCGCAGAATTCAGATGGAAAAAACGGCCCTTGGGAAAGTAATTCTGGTCGGTCTGGTAGTGCCCACCGTGAGATGCCACAGATCCGGGTACCACGACCTCCTCGGCCATTCTGGAGCGACGAGAATGGCGCGGCGGCATCTGACCTGATCTTGCGTAACACTCTGAGCAACAGTGCCAGAGGTGGGAACACATAAGGAAGTTAAACTGCGACCAATCCTGAACTAAGGCGTCTGCCGCCAGAGCTCTGTGCTCGTGAGACCGTGCCAAGAATGCCGGGACCTTGTTGTTGTGCCGGGACGCCATTAGGTCGACGTCCGGCCTCCCCCAGCAGCAACAGATCTCCTGAAACACGTCCGGGTGAAAGGACCATTCCCCTGTGTCCATGCCCTGGCGACTGAGAAAGACTACTTCCCCGTTTTCTACGCCCGGGATGTGGACTGCGGATATGGTGGAGGCCGTGGCTTCCACCCACATCAAAATCCGCCGGACTTCCTGGAAGGCTTGCCGATTGCGTGTTCCGCCTTGGTGGTTGATGTAAGCCACCGCTGTGGAGTTGTCCGAATGAATTCGGATCTTGCTTGTCTTCCAGCCACTGCTGGAAAGCTTTTAGGGCAAGATACACTGCCCTGATCTCCAGAACATTGATCTGAAGGGAGGACTCTTGCTGAGTCCACGTACCCTGAGCCCTGTGGTGGAGACAAACTGCTCCCCACCCTGACAGACTCGCGTCCGTCGTGACCCCCGCCCAGGATGGGGGTAGGAAGGATTTCCCCTTCGACAATGAAGTGGGAAGAAGCCACCACCGAAGGGAATCTTTGGCTGCCTGAGAGAGGGAGACGTTCCTGTCGAGGGACGTCGACTTCCCGTCCCATTTGCGTAGGATGTCCCATTGAAGAGGACGCAGGTGAAACTGCGCGAAAGGGACTGTGTTACGGGGGGACCGGCAGATTAGGACCAGGGGGTATATATCCTAATCGCCAGTCGGGGCCCACCGTGCTCCAGATGACAATGGAGCTGCTGGCACCTGAGGGTTAGGCGGAGACTATAGAGCTGGATGGCTCTGAGATAACCCAGGAACTCTGGGAACCGGTCATGTGTGTTGGGACACGTCAGACCGGACGACAACCCGATTAGCGTTTTGGTGCACCTAGCGCTACATCAACCACGTGTGCAGGAAACACGTCAGGCCGGGTGGTAACCAGGTAGCGTCGACCGGAAGACCGCCACGAAAGCACCCTGTCGGCCACGTGTGTAGGACACGTCAGACCGAGCGGTCCTCCGATTAGCGTTTCTGGCCACCTCTCGACTGGCCACGTGTGTGTAGGACACGTCAGGCCAGATGGGTACACCAGTAGCGTTGACCGGGAAGCCGAGGAAAATAAGGAACACCCTGTTAACTCCACAGGGGTCCTGGAGTATGCTGTCCGTGCGCGTAGGGGGCACAACCGGACAGGTGGCGCAGCACGTGCGTTGTCTGTGTGCGTAGGGGGCACAATCAGACAGGTGGCGCAACAGGTGCGTTGTCCGTGTGCGTAGGGGGCACAATCGGACAGGAAGCACAGCAGCCGCAGCCCAGTTAACGCCACTGGGCTGCTATAGCAAGACTGGAACGTCAGGAGGGAAGCACGGCGCCTGACCCTGATGTGCCGAGCCACGAATCTTGGCGTGACAGACACCGTTCGCCTGACCCTACCTACCGCTTCCCAACATAGGCTTATGCCGCAATGAAGCTCTAACATGGAGGTGTGCTCTGACTGAGCAAATGTGAAGACTGCGCACCTCCATGTTGTCTCCAGCCCCTTTTATAACCTGGGTCCACCCCAAACCCAGGGTGGAACCACCAAGGTCCAATAGCAGAGTGTCATGTCATCAGTGACGTCACATGCGACCTATCCGGAACCGCCACGTCATTGGTGACCTCATGGCAGCCACGCCCCAAACACTTCACCAGTCATCGTCTGACGACCAATACTGAGGTGCCAGATCATAGGGGCGGGCCTCTGCGAGCCAGTCCGGAGTTGCCACGTCATCAGGACACCTGACACCCTCTGCCCTATCAGGGCCTGCCACCTCACGGACATGCTCAGTGAGGTCCTTACCGGACCTAGCCTCTGGTGCACTAAGTGCCTGAGCATGCCCAGTAGCCTGAGCAACAGGCTCACAAAGCAGACTATCAGTTTGAGCATGCTCAGTAGGCACATCCCAGAACTTAGACACAGCACGAAGTCCAAGTACCTGTGCAAAGAGGCTGTTAGGGTTAATTGTGGGAGCATGCTCAGTAGCCTGAACTGAGGACTTAGTCTCAGACATAACACAATCAGGCTGAGCATGCTCACTAGGCAAAACACCGGGCTTAAACTCTGGCTGGGGTAAATCGGCGCACGCATGCGCACTAGCCGCCTCTCCACACTTAGACGTGGTGGAAGGAACAGCCAACTGGATGACCCGAGGCACGGCCAAGAACGGCAGCCGGCACCTGGGCGCAACAGGAACCGCAGCAGGCTGCTTGCGGCTATGGCGGCGCCGGTTTGTAACAGTACCCCCCCCTCTAGCGGCCC
Organism: Anomaloglossus baeobatrachus; assembly: GCF_048569485.1. NCBI lineage: Eukaryota > Metazoa > Chordata > Amphibia > Anura > Aromobatidae > Anomaloglossus > Anomaloglossus baeobatrachus. The sequence goes on from NW_027442882.1 coordinate 61,243, forward strand.
TCCCACTCGAATGGTCTATAGTCGCCACAGATACCACTGAGCGACGGGCGGAAGATGGAGACATGCAGTGGGAGCTACAAGACTCGCTCCACCGTGTAATCACCCCAGATGACCAATCGATATGTGGGGAATGTTGCTTCAACCAAGGAATACCCAGCAGAATATCATCTGCACCCTTAGGGAGAACCAGAAATGAAATGGTCTCCCTATGCCCAGATGACATGGCAAGGGTAATGGGCACTGTCCGCTGGTGAATTACCTTGGGCAACAAGGACCCATCCAATACACGGACTCTCACTGGCCTTGGCATTTGCACCAGTGGGATGGCATGCCGCCGGGCAAAAGAGGAGGAGATGAAACTATCCCCAGCACCTGTGTCCACACTTGCCCTTGTGGACCATGTTGACCCCTTAAAGGAAATGGACGCGGGAAACATCACCCTAATGGATGACACAGAGTCCAGTCTACCTTCAGCTATGGTCACCAATCGTGGTCGCTTATCCTGACGCTTTGGGCAACGGTTGGCATAATGACCATACTGCCCACAAGCGAAACAGGAAATGCCCTTGCGACTCGAAGACCTAGCAACACCAACCCTAGAGATGTCCATAGGGACAGAGATATCCTCTAAGGGAGGTGCAGTAGGAGAGACCACTACAGTGGCTGAACGACCCTCTGACCTGCGCTCCAGCTGACGTTCGGAGGTCCGCAGGTCAATGCGGGTAGCCAGAGTCATGAGGCCCTCAAGGGTGGTTGGTACCTCACGCGACGCTAATGCGTCCTTCACGTGCGAGGCTAATCTCCTCCAGAACAGTGGAATGAGAGTCCTCTCTGACCACCCCAGTTCTGCAGCAAGTGTCCGGAAACTCACAGCATATTGACTTGAGGAGGTACGCCCCTGCTCCAAAGTCAGTAGCTGTAGGGCCGAGTCGTGAGTGACCTGAGGCCCCAGGAACACTTGTCGCAAGGACTCCAAAAACTCCTTAGAGTCCTGTACTACGGGGTCATTCCTCTCCCACAATGGTGTAGCCCACTCCAGTGCTCTATCAGAGAGCAAGGAGATGATAAACCCCACCTTCGACCTCTCTGTAGGAAACCGTGCAGCCAACAGCTCTAGATGGACTGAGCACTGGTTCACGAATCCCCTACATGCCTTGCTGTTCCCTGTAAACTTGTTGGGCAGCGAGAGGTGAGGGAGGGTTGGAGTAGGCTTGGTGACTGACATCATTGCAGCCGCTTGAGCCACCACATCATCCATATCAGCAGCAAGAGCAGACTTCTCCAGAGACCTCACTCTGGCATCAAGCTGCAGCATGAACTGACGTAGCTGCTCCATCTCCGCCATGCCAGCCAGACCCTGGCGCAGTCTTACTGTTACGGGGGGACCGGCAGATTAGGACCAGGGGGTATATATCCTAATCGCCAGTCGGGGCCCACCGTGCTCCAGATGACAATGGAGCTGCTGGCACCTGAGGGTTAGGCGGAGACTATAGAGCTGGATGGCTCTGAGATAACCCAGGAACTCTGGGAACCGGTCATGTGTGTTGGGACACGTCAGACCGGACGACAACCCGATTAGCGTTTTGGTGCACCTAGCGCTACATCAACCACGTGTGCAGGAAACACGTCAGGCCGGGTGGTAACCAGGTAGCGTCGACCGGAAGACCGCCACGAAAGCACCCTGTCGGCCACGTGTGTAGGACACGTCAGGCCGAGCGGTCCTCCGATTAGCGTTTCTGGCCACCTCTCGACTGGCCACGTGTGTGTAGGACACGTCAGGCCAGATGGGTACACCAGTAGCGTTGACCGGGAAGCCGAGGAAAATAAGGAACACCCTGTTAACTCCACAGGGGTCCTGGAGTATGCTGTCCGTGCGCGTAGGGGGCACAACCGGACAGGTGGCGCAGCACGTGCGTTGTCCGTGTGCGTAGGGGACACAATCGGACAGGTGGCGCAGAAGGTGCGTTGTCCGTGTGCGTAGGGGGCACAATCAGACAGGAGGCGCAACAGGTGCGTTGTCCGTGTGCGTAGGGGGCACAATCGGACAGGAAGCACAGCAGCCGCAGCCCAGTTAACGCCACTGGGCTGCTATAGCAAGAATGGAACGTCAGGAGGGAAGCACGGCGCCTGACCCTGATGTGCCGAGCCACGAATCTTGGCGTGACAGACACCGTTCGCCTGACCCTACCTACCGCTTCCCAACATAGGCTTATGCCGCAATGAAGCTCTAACATGGAGGTGTGCTCTGACTGAGCAAATGTGAAGACTGCGCACCTCCATGTTGTCTCCAGCCCCTTTTATAACCTGGGTCCACCCCAAACCCAGGGTGGAACCACCAAGGTCCAATAGCAGAGTGTCATGTCATCAGTGACGTCACATGCGACCTATCCGGAACCGCCACGTCATTGGTGACCTCATGGCAGCCACGCCCCAAACACTTCACCAGTCATCGTCTGACGACCAATACTGAGGTGCCAGATCATAGGGGCGGGCCTCTGCGAGCCAGTCCGGAGTTGCCACGTCATCAGGACACCTGACACCCTCTGCCCTATCAGGGCCTGCCACCTCACGGACATGCTCAGTGAGGTCCTTACCGGACCTAGCCTCTGGTGCACTAAGTGCCTGAGCATGCCCTGTAGCCTGAGCAACAGGCTCACAAAGCAGACTATCAGTTTGAGCATGCTCAGTAGGCACATCCCAGAACTTAGACACAGCACGAAGTCCAAGTACCTGTGCAAAGAGGCTGTTAGGGTTAATTGTGGGAGCATGCTCAGTAGCCTGAACTGAGGACTTAGTCTCAGACATAACACAATCAGGCTGAGCATGCTCACTAGGCAAAACACCGGGCTTAAACTCTGGCTGGGGTAAATCGGCGCACGCATGCGCACTAGCCGCCTCTCCACACTTAGACGTGGTGGAAGGAACAGCCAACTGGATGACCCGAGGCACGGCCAAGAACGGCAGCCGGCGCCTGGGCGCAACAGGAACCGCAGCAGGCTGCTTGCGGCTATGGCGGCGCCGGTTCGTAACAGACTGCCTCCATTGCTGCCACCATCTTCCCCAGGAAGTGCATGAGGCGCTTCAGGGTGTGTGACTGACCTTGAAGGAGAGATTGCAACCCTGTCTGCAGTGACCGCTGTTTGTTCAGCGGAAGCATCACCATCGCTGAGAGGGTATGAAACTCCATGCCCAGATATGTCAGCGATTGGGCCGGTGTCAGATTTGACCTTGGAAAATTGATGATCCACCCGAAACACTGGAGAGTCTCCAGAGTAGCGTTGAGGCTGTGTTGGCATGCCTCCTGAGAGGGTGCCTTGACAAACAGATCGTCTAAGTAAGGGATCACCGAGTGTCCCTGAGAGTGGAGGACCGCTACTACCGTTGCCATGACCTTGGTGAAAACCCGTGGGGCTGTCGCCAGGCCGAAAGGCAGTGCCACAAACTGAAGGTGTTCGTCCCCTATGGCGAAACGCAGGAAGCGCTGATGCTCTGGTGCAATCTGCACGTGGAGAAAAGCATCTTTGATATCGATCGATGCCAGGAAATCCCCTTGGGACATTGAGGCGATGACGGAGCGGAGGGATTCCATCCGGAACCGCCTGTTTTTTTACGTGTTTGTTGAGCAGTTTTAGGTCCAGGACCGGACGGAAAGACCCGTCCTTCTTTGGAACCACAAACAAGTTGGAGTAAAAACCGTGACCCGGTTGCTGAAAAGGAACCGGAACCACCACTCCTTCTGCCTTCAGAGTGCCCGCCGCCTGCATGAGAGCATCGGCTCTCTCGGGAGGCGGGGATGTTCTGAAGAATCTAATCGGAGGACGAGAGCTGAACTCTATCCTGTAACCGTGAGACAGAATGTCTCTCACCCAACGGTCTTTTACCTGTGGCAGCCAGGAGTCGCAAAAGCGGGAGAGCCTGCCACCGACCGAGGATGCGGCGTGAGGAGGCCAAAAGTCATGAGGAAGCTGCCTTGGTAGCGGTACCTCCGGCGGTCTTTTTAGGACGTGACTTAGACCGCCATGAATCGGAGTTCCTCTGATCCTTCTGAGGTCCTTTGGACGAGGAGAATTGGGACCTTCCCACGCCCCGAAAGGACCGAAACCTCGACTGTCCCCTCCTCTGTTGGGGTATGTTCGGTTTAGCCTGGGGTAAGGATGTGTCCTTTCCCTTGGATTGTTTTATGATTTCATCCAATCGCTCACCAAACAAGCGGTCCCAGAAAATGGCAAACTGGTCAAGCACTTTTTGGAAGCAGAATCTGCCTTCCATTCCTGCAGCCACAAGGCCCTGCGTATTGCCACCGAAGTGGCGGACGCAACCGCCGTCCGGCTCGCAGAGTCCAGGACAGCATTAATGGCGTAGGACGCAAATGCCGACGTCTGAGAGGTTAAAGACGCCACTTGCGGCGCAGACGTACATGTGACTGCGTCAATTTGCGCTTGACCCGCTGAGATTCGCTTGGAGTGCCCATACGACTGCGAATGCTGGAGCAAAAGACGCGCCGATAGCTTCATAGATGGATTTCAACCGGAGCTCCATCTGTGTCAGTGGCATCTTTGAGTGAAGCCCCATCTTCCACTGCAACTATGGATCTAGCCGCCAGTCTGGAGATTGGGGGATCCACCTTGGGACACTGAGCCCAGCCCTTGACAACGTCAGAGGAGAAGGGTAACGTGTATCCTTAAGGTGCTTGGAAAAACGCTTATGGACAAGCTCGGTGTTTCTGGACTGCCTCCCTGAAGTCAGAGTGGTCCAGAAACGTACTCAATGTACGCTTGGGGTACCTGAAACGGAATCTCTCCTGCTGAAAAGCTGACTCCTCAGCCGTTGGGGCTGAGGGAGAAATACCCAACATTTGATTAATGGACGCTATAAGATCATTCACCATGGCGTCACCATCAGGTGTATCCAGGTTGAGAGCGGCCTCAGGATCAGAATCCTGATCAGCTACCTCCGCTTCATCATACAGAGAGTTGCTGAGACCCTGAACAATGTGATGATGTCCAGGGAAGCTCCCAGCGAGCTCGCTTAGGAGGTCTGGGACTGCGGTCCGTGTCAGAGCCTTCACCCTGGGACCTATGAGACACCTCGGGAGCACATTGTTGGTCCAACGGGGGGGACCAGGGTGCAAGATTCAACAGTGCCCATGGTCTGAGATACCGGTCTGGACTGCAAGGTTTTGAGCATCCCAGCCATAGTCTCAGAAAGTCTATCAGCAAAAACTGCCAACTTCGTCCCCGTCACCTGGACAGTGTTAACAGGTGGGTCTCCCTGGGCCACCATTAGCAGAGGCTCCGGCTTAGTAAGTGCTACAGGGGCCGTGCATTGCACACAATGAGGGTCTGTGGAACCTGCCGGTAGTATAGCCGTACATGCGGTACAGGCAGCATAGTAAACCTGTGCTTTGGCACCCTTGCTTTTCGGGGACAACATGCTGTTATCTCCTCTGAGCAATCCAGGAGGGTATATAGCCAAAAATCAATAGTGCGACCGTACAGTGCAATGTATAGCATAAAAGCATATAAATATATATGTACACTTCGGCACTAGTGGGGTCAGCACCTCAGGTGCTGCTTATGTGATCACCAGAATCCCTGTCTGGGACCCCCAGAGCTTGTCTCCCCTCTCCAGCAACAGAAAAGCTGACAGGAATGGCTGCCGGCGTCCTGTGGAGAGGAGGGGGCCGTGGGCGTGCCCTAGAAAGTGCGGGAATCCGGCGTCCCCATTGTGCTCAGTGAGAGGGGTGGAGTATGCAAAGCATGCTCCAGCTCTCAGCGCTGACGTCCTGTGCAGCGTCACGCCCTTCCCCTGACTGGCAGGCCTGTGGGCGGGAAACAGTGAGACTAGGCCGCAAAAGCCGGGGACTAAAGTGATAAGCGCGGCCGGCGTATAAGCGCGGTCGGCGCGGAAGTCCCCGGCGCACTAACAGTCCCAGCCGCGCCGCAGTGTAAAAATGGCAGCGGCGGTCAGCGCGGCAGTCCCCAGTAAACTAACACACCCAGCTACGCTGCAGTGTGTAATGGCACAAGCGCGGTCAGTGCCGCCGTCCCCGGTGCACTAACACACCCAGCAGTGCTGCAGTGTGTCTGTGCGCGGTCCCCATGGGGACACAGAGTACCTCAAAGTAGCAGGGCCCTGTCCCTGACGATACTCGGCTCCTTGTCCAGCAGAATCCCCAGGGGCTGTGGATGGAGCACGGTCTCAGTGCCTGGAGACCGATTAGGATCCCACTTCACCCAGAGCCCTAAGGGGGATGGGGAAGGAAAACAGCATGTGGGCTCCAGCCTCCGTACCCGCAATGGGTACCTCAACCTTAACAACACCGCCGACAAGAGTGGGGTGAGAAGGGAGCATGCTGGGGGCCCTTTAGTATGGGCCCTCTTTTCTTCCATCCGACATAGTCAGCAGCTGCTGCTGACTAAACAGTGGAGCTATGCGTGCATGTGTGCCTCCTTCGCACAAAGCATTAGAACTGAGGAGCCCGTGATGCACGGGAGGGTGTATAGGCAGAAGGGGAGGGGCTTTACACTTTTAAGTGTAATACTTTGTGTGGCCTCCGGAGGCAGAAGCTATACACCCAATTGTCTGGGTCTCCCAATGGAGCGACAAAGAAAAAAACAATTAAAAAGCACATAGCTAAGAGAAGTACAACTTGTGTGTACAATAATACTACACCTAAGCCTCACCTTCTCTCATAATTTATAAAATTATAGAGCTCACTTGAACCCTGTTAGCAATCTATACAATGAAATAAGTACCAATGAAAAAGATACATGCATAGATCAAACCGAAAAAAAAGACTTCAGTGATAAATACAGAAATTAATTTAAATAAAGGTATAATACCCCATAACTGCGCCATCCATGCCAAAGCAGTGCGGACATGAAACAGATGACCGTACATATACAACTTGAAAAAGTCATGGATGACCCTGGGTAACCAATGAGTCAAAGTTGAAACAATGTAAGGGGTGAGGAAAGAACCTACGCATATCGCCACATGAAAAAAGTGGCTTCCTCAGGGAAAAGTGTCACTTTTCCCAGAGGAAGCCACTTTTTTCACGTGGCGATACGCGTTTAGTTATGGGGTATTATACCTTTATTTACATTCAGGTACCTTTTATAGATGATGTTGTCGCTGATTGGAGTCGCTTCTTTCGTTTCTTCATGTTGCCCAGACGCCATGATTACTTTTCACATCCACAGCTCGTCTCTGCAGTCTTCCATCTTCTCCGTTCTTTTGCAGCACATTCTGGTACGATACCCTTAAAAATAGCAGAAAGATTATAATACAGCTGTATAAAAATATCTGCCCTACACTGTGCCTCAAAATAAATAATTGCCCCTCTCTTTGTTCTTTGCACAAAATATGATCCACACACTTTCCCTCTTATGGTAAATGCCCTCCACACTGCCTTCTCCTTTCCACACAGAGCCCACTCATACTGTCCTCACACTGTGTCCCCATTTACTGCCCAGCCTTTATACTGTGCCTACTCATCACACTCCCCGCTCCTCACGATGGCCTCATACTGTACCCACAAGCTATCTCCTCTCCATACCACCACATTCAACACTACCTCTATTCTGTGCCCCTTCCCCATACTATGTCTGTATACATTGCCCCCTCGCTCCCCATACTGTGTCTGCACCAATCCTGTCCACTTGCTCCTCATACCATGTCCTAAAATTTGCCCTCTTGCTTTTTGCTTTTGATTTTCTTTCCCCAGTTTGCTCCCCATACTATGTGTGCGTACATCACCCCTTACCCTCGCTTCCCATACTGTGTCAATAGATATTTCTGGCTCCCCATCCTCTCTCCCTCATGCTATGTTCATAGATACTTCCCCCTCCCCATCCTCTCCCATGCTGTGTCTACACTGTGTGTAGAATTATTAGGCAAGTTGTACTTTAGAGGAATTTTTTTTATTATTGATCAACAACTATGTTCTCAATCAACCCAAAAGACTCGTAAATATCAAATCTTAATATTTTTGGAAGTTGGAGTGGTATTTTTTTTAGATTTGGCTATCTTAGGAGGATATCTGTTTTTGCAGGTAACTATTACTATGCAGACTTATTAGGCAACTTAATAAAAACCAAATATATTCCCATCTCACTTTTCACCACATAAACCAATATATCTGCACAAAATGTAGAAATAAACATTTCTGACATGCAAAAACAAAACAAAAAAAAAGTTATTTCTTTATGATGACACTCAACAGCCTACAATCTATAGATTCTGTCAGTTGCTTGATCTGTTTACAATCAACATTGCATGCAGCAGCCACCACAGCCTCCCAGACACTGTTCCGAGAGGTGTACTGTTTTCTGTCTCTGAAGATCTCACATTTTATGAGGGACCACAGGTTCTCAATGGGGTACAGATCAGGTTAACATTGTCATTATTTTTTCATCTTTTAGACCTTTACTGGCCAGCCACGCTGTGGAGTAGTTGGATGCATGTGATGAAGCATTGTCCTGCATGAAAATCATGTTTGTCTTGAACGATACCGACTTCTTCCTGTACCACTGCTTGAAGAAGTTGTCGTCCAGAAACTGGCAGTAGGTCTAGGAGTTGAGCTTCACTCCATCCTCAACCTGAAAAGGTCCCACAAGTTCATCTTTGATGATACCAGCCCATACCAGTACCCCACCTCCATTTTGCTGGCGTCTGAGTCGGAGTGGAGCTCTCTGCCCTTTACTGATCCAGCCTCTGGCCCATCAAGAGTTAGGGCGGCTTTGCACGTTGCAACATCGCACGTGCAATGTCGGTGGGGTCAAATCGAAAGTGACTCACTTCCGGCGTCACTTTCGACATCGTTGTGTGTAAAGCCTAGATGATACGATTAATGAGCGCAAAAGCGTCGTTATCGTATCATCGGTGCAGGCTCCGACTTTTTCATAATTGCGATGCCGCGACAGGTACGATGCTGTTCCTCCTTCCTGCGGCAGCACACATCGCTGTGTGTTACGCCGCAGGAGCGAGGAACATCACCTTACCTGCCGCCGGCGGCTCTACGGAAGGAAGGAGGTGGGCGGGATGTTTACATCCTGCTCATCTCCGCCCCTCCGCCGCTATTGGCTGCCTGCCGTGTGATGTCACTATGACGCCTCACAACCCGCCCCCTTAGGAAGGAGGCGGGTCGCCGGCAAGAGCGACAGTCGCAGGGCAGGTGAGTGCATGTGAAGCTGGCATAGCGATAATTTTCGCTACGCAAGCAATCACAAGATATCGTACCTGCGACGGGGGTAGGGACTATCGCGTGCGACATCGCAGCATCGGCTTGCGATGTCGCAACGTGCAACGCCCGCCTTACTCTCATTTCATCAGTCCATAAAACCTTTGAAAAATCAGTCTTAAGATATTTCTTGGCCCAGTGTTGACGTTTCATCTTATGTTTCTTGTACAAAGGTGGTCATTTTTCAGCCTTTCTTACCTTGGCCATGTCCCTGAGTATGGCATACCTTGTGATTTTGAGACTCCAGTAACGTTGCAGCTCTGAAATATGGCCAAACTGGTGGCAAATGGCATCTTGGCAGCTTCACGCTTGATTTTCCTCAATTCATGGGCAGTTATTTTGCGCCTTTTTTGCGCAACACGCTTCTTGCGACTCCGTTGGCTACTTGCCATGAAACGCTTGATTGTTCGATGATCACGCTTCAAAAGTTTGGCAATTTCAAGACTGCTGCATCCCACTGCAAGACATCTCACAATTTTGGACTTTTCAGAGCCTGTCAAATCTCTTTTCTGACCCATTTTGACAAAGGAAAGGAAGTTGCCTAATAATTAGGCTCACCTTATATAGGGTGTTGATGTCCTTATACCACACCCCTCCTCATTACAGAGATGTACATCACCTGATTTACTTAATTGGTAGTTGGCTCTCAAGCCTATACAGCTTGGAGTAAGACAGCATGTATAAAAAGTATCATGTGATCAAAATACTCATTTGTCTAATAATTCTGCATACAGTGTATAACTAATTTCCCCTCCCCACCCACTTTCCCCTCATACTGTGTCAATAGATACTTTTCCCTCCCCCATACTATGTCCATAGATTATTCCCCCTCTCCATCCTCTCTACAACAATACTGTGTCAATAGATACTTCCCCCTCCTCACCTTCTCTCCCTCCATACTGCGTCCGTACATACTTCCTCCCCCTCACCCCATACTGTTACTCTTTGGTGTCTTCACCTCCAATGGAGCACTTTGCCAGGGTTGAGCCTAGAATGTACGGGCTCCTTCCAGGTTAGTGAGCGTGACTTGCTTGGCTGGTGGGCATGGCGATGTTTCCTCTCGTCCACCATAATTATGTAAGTGGGGGGCCCCCATCTGGGAGTCTTATCCCCAGACCACCGCATTTATTATAAACAACTCCATGCCCTCGTGGACTTAGAAAAATAATGTTTATTCTGGCTGGAAACATCAGACTGTATTTTTAACATGCCCCTATCATGTGATAGAGGCATGTTGAAATGATGTCATACCTGGAAGGAGCACGTACACTCTAGCATCTACCTTTATAACTAGCATTGTCTGCTGCGTCTGCGGCGCTGAAGAGTGACGTCAGCAGTGTGATCAGCTGACCTGATCACACTACAGATGTCGCTCTGACCCGGAAGTGGCGGCGGTCACCACTTCAACAATTGTCCTCACATCTGAAAGATACGAGGACAATTGATCAGTGGGAGCTGCGCACCGCACCGCACTTTCTCTGAGTCCCGGCTGACAACTGGGAGTCAGAATAGCTGGCTCCCACTACAGGGCGCTAAAACGCAGGCACTGGGGAGACCCTGAGACCGCTGCATCAGGTGGCCTAACAGCGCCCCCTGACAGTTGCGCCCGGGGCACATGCCCTACCTGCCCCCCGCCCCTAGATACGCCTCTGATCCTGCTATAGTAAACTATTGCAGCCTATTCTAATCTCTAGCCTTTAAAGAGAACCTGTAAGCAGGATATAGTAGTATAAAGGAAAGGCATGACCATAATGACGCTGTTATACTAATTAATGATAACCTTAGATGAAAAAAAAATGATCTATGGTTGTTGTTTAATTAGCATCTCAAGTTTTCTTCTAATGACAGCTCTGTGCATTTATGCGTGACTAGAGGTAGGGTCTTTTGCTCCTCCCCTGGCCTCCTGTGTGTGGTTATTCAGTGATCTGATTATTCCATGACCTATCTCCTTTTGTACATTTTGTGCCGCTGCTGTGAGTGACGCATGCGCAGTGTGATTCCACAGCAGGTCTTCAGTAAAATGGCGCTGAAGGCGGCGCATACTCACATAGAGATCTTGGTTCAATGACATTTTCATTAAAGTGAACCTGTCAGGTGCAATATGTGTGTTGCCCTGGGCAAGCCAGGGGACACAGGTCACACACCACCACACCCCACACTCCAGGTAGGCACATCACAGCTAACCTACAAATCCTTGTTGCCTTCCTCCAGGAGTCTGATGATGCACACCAGGGGGTGGGCCAGGCGGTTGGCTCCGCCCACCAAGGAGCTCACAGCTCTGGAGGCAGGAAGAAACCAGGCAGATGAGTCCAGGAGGAGGAAGTGGAAGGAGTAACAGCAGATTAGCCCAGGCAGGGCTTGAGTGCAGACAGCTCAGGGAGGAGCAGGAGTGAGGAGCTAAGTAGAGGAGTTAAGAAAGTGAAAGTGAAAGTAGTAAAGGAGAAAAGCAAGTAAAGTGACAGAAGAGAAAGACAGCCTGAAGGGTCCAGCTTTGTGGAGGGCCAGAACAGCAAGGTCAGTAACGGCGGT